>NC_045736.1:32968892-32987968 GCF_008692095.1 Etheostoma spectabile | reverse complement strand
TGTGTGTGTGTGTGTGTGTGTGTGTGTGTAGAGTAGCAGCTGCAGCAGTTTTCTCTGGAACCTAGAGGTTAGTCTGGAGGTCCAGAGGGACGCTGTGTAGACACCACCGTCTGAGGAAACACTAACTTTACTTACAAAGAACACTTTAAAGCCTAGAAGAGCTTTTTATTCAACTTCATCAATAAGGCTTGTTTGGATATAATATATAGTTCTGTATCTGATCATATATGTCTGGTATATCAAAGCTGTCCCCGAGTGCCTCCCGTTTTGGACAGTATTATTAATATAAGTAGTCCATATATCAGGTTGCCCTACACTATGCCATAAGAGGCCAAAATTGTAATTCAATCTGCAACATTTCCTGACTGTATGAGAGGTATTTTTGCTTTTTCTCCGCCAGTCGTCATGATTCGGCGTCACGAAAGAACAACTGCCAGGGTTATTAACATACTGATCAGCATTCATAAGGTTTTGCATTGATGATTTATGGTCATAAGGGCGGGATGAGAGGCGGATTCACGTATGCACACTTGTGGGTAATCTATAATTTGTAAAGGGAACATTGCTTACAGATGTGTGTGCACACGGTTTTAGAAATCAGATTTGTTTTGGCAAACACCATTTAGGCTTCTGGGCATTTGTACTCTTTTAGTAAAGATCCTACCCAGAGTTACCCTGAACAGTTACATTTAAATTAGTGTTTAAAGTATTTAGGTTGAGGTAATGTGGCATCTATCATAACTGGAGACAAAAGTCTGACTTTCTGCAGAGAACTTAAACATCCTGGAAATAATTTTTTGTATTTTTGTAAATACAGTCATATGTAACACTCACTCACTACTGTCCCACACTGACGGCTCTCCTGAGACAGCTCTGCCAGACTAATGACTTTTGTCACTCTGACATCTCTCCATTAGTGCATGTATAGGACCTGAGCATATGCCCCCCTCCCCCCCCCCACACACACTCTGACATCTCTCCATTAGGATCCGTCCCACCAAGGAGAGATGGGAGGGATGCTAGGAAATCATGCGAGGAGCTTGGAGTCCTTTCCTCCAGCCTGACGTGGTCCTACTCAGATCCTAGTCAGAATATGAGTCTGCCACTGCTCCACTGGGCTGGGATTACTACTGCTACTAGATCTGGTGGGTCCTTGTAAATTCTGGAGTGTGGTCTAGACCTACTCTATCTGTAAAGTGTCTCGAGATAACTGTTGTTATGAATTGATACTATAAATGAAATTGTATTGAATTGATTATGGGGGGTGTTTTAACCAAACCAGGAAAGAAAAGGCCTCTGCACTCAACTGGATAGACCTCCAACCAATCAGAGCAACGGATAGACCTCCAACCAATCAGAACTACGGATAGACCTCCAACCAATCAGAGCAATGGATAGACCTCCAACCAATCAGAGCTACGGATAGACCTACAACCAATCAGAGCAACGGATAGACCTACAACCAATCAGAGCAACGGATAGAGCTACAACCAATCAGAGCAACGGATAGACCTACAACCAATCAGAGCAACGGATAGACCTACAACCAATCAGAGCAACGGATAGAGCTACAACCAATCAGAGCAACGGATAGAGCTACAACCAATCAGAGCAACGGATAGAGCTACAACCAATCAGAGCAACAGATAGACCTACAACCAATCAGAGCAACGGAGCATGTGACATAAGCAAAAACATCTTTCCGATGGACAAATGCCTTGATGGCGGTTCTGTGTTCCTCTTTTAAAATGAATGTGCTGTTAATATCTTCTCTAACAGATGCCATGGAGGAGTCTACACATCTCAGTTCTCCAGTAGCAGCCATCTTTGTTGTAAACCAATTCAACCCCAGCGCTCTTTGGTGACGTGGTTGATTGATAAAAAACCCGCCTTGACAATCTGATTGGTCCATCCAGCTCCACAACGGATCAAGTCCAGACCAAACTTCCCAACCTCAAATGTTGTGGGCGGGGCTAAGTTCAGCTGGCATCCAGCTGTGCATATTTTTGGATCACTGAAAGTTAACAGTACTTTAACCCTTTAGAGCAGGGTATCAACTAATCCCTTCATTGACAGAAACCCCTTAGCTTTTGATCCAGTAGGTTTAAAAGGAACGCAACACGTCGACACAGAGTCTGATGGATTCAGCAGAAGATCAGGAAGGATGCACTTCTCAAGTCTTTATGATACCACAGGGTCCTGCAGCTGTTACTGTAGGATTCACACGACGTTAAACTACTGCCCGAAAGTCCTCTACAGGATCTAATTAGAGCCCCAGTTTCTGCTTGTAACAACATGTTAATTTAATTGAAATTCAAAACCCTTGAAATAAGACTGTTTTCCTTTGTACCTGTCAAACTACAGGACACTGTTGCACTTTGTGTGGTCATCTCCTACTATTTATGGTTGTGTTGAGATTTGTCCTGCCTGAAACAACAGAATGAATCTGGCGTCTATGATTTGTGCTTCTGTTTGTTGGGTCCAGCCCAGTCTGACAGGTGTCCTTGAGGCTCAGCTGTTTAACTACACAGGGATGTAAAATGAATGTTAAGTACATCAAGTTCTGTATAAACGGCCTTTTGTGTTGTATGAGTGGACATATGTTTTCAGTCTGCATACTTTTATTGGTTTGTAAAGGTCTGAAGAAATATTAAAGAATTCATATCTGAATTCAGGCATGGCGCAGTTTAACATTTGTATAATACTACATTTCAGGCTCACAAACGGTTTCTTGGTTTAACCCGTGTGATTGTCAGTCCAATAAACATTCTCTCTCTTTTAGCTCTGTTTTTGGTCTCCACAAACTCCCAAGGTAAATACTGTATCTGTCTCTTAGCTGTTCTCATTCACTGTTTTTATCTATACCTATGAAAAGCAATGCACTTATTAATGCACATAACTTGTATATAACCCACACTCTCATCAGCCGGCTCGTGCAGGGCTGCTTCTAAAGAGAAAGTCAAGCAACGTAGTATAAAGAGCGACAGAGTCAGCATAGGGAGGAGGTCGCCAAATATGTAAGTTACATAACAAACATATTTATTTTAACCTAAACATCGATCTTTTCTTAACCTAACCTAGTTTTGTTGCCTGAACAGATTCTGCACTACAAGGCCTCGCGGAGGCACACTGATTGCTCGTGTTGCTAGACATGAAAAATGAAAAAATAACATGCATAACTTTATGTGAGCGATATGAACATGCTGCACTCTGTTCACCAGCTGGTCTCAGCTGGTCTCAGCAGCTGGTCAGCTGGTCTGCTGGTCTGCTGTGTGTCAGCTGGTCTGCTGTGTGTCAGCTGTTTGCAGCTCAGCAGGTAGAGTTCAGTGACTTTTTCCAGCTTCTTGTATGAAAGCGACACTATGGGAGTGCAGAACCAGAACCAGGAGCTGGAGCTCCCTGTGAAGGAGCTGCTGAAAGTTCTCTGGAGGTTCATCACTACCAGAGACATATTTAGCACGCCAGGGTTAGGAAAAAGTTCCCTTTGATGTTTACGACCATGCTCTCATCTTTAGGAAAATATTAAATTAAAACTAAAATATGATGTAGGTCGATTCCAGTGCCACACACTCCACCCAGGATATAATGTGTGGATATAAAACAACAGATATGACATGTCATTCTGACTTGCCATTCCCTGATGGAACCATGTGGCGTCCATCTTTCCTGGGAGAAGTTTTAGAATTGTTGCAATTGGATGATGGAAGAGGCTCTATTTATTTTTTTTATTCAAAGTAATGAGCAGAAGACAACTTTGACTGTCTATAATAATAATAAACAAACAAAGATTTTGGTAGAATTTGCATTATTATAGCTCCAAGATAACATAAATAATGCGGACAGCAATTTGTTTTTGGCGGATGACCACCTTTTGACATATGACACGGTAGCCGGTGAGACGAATGCAGCAACTCACCCCCCCCACCCTATATGGGAGGTCCATATATGTGTGTGTGTGTGTGTGTGTGTGTGAGTGTGTGTGTGTGTTATGTGGTGAATGTGAAGATGAACTGCTACCTCCTCTGTCAGCTCTAGCCACTGAAAAGAAGTAAGAGGAGAAATCAAACCAATCACAACAGCTGGTCAGTCTGATGTCATGTAGCCTGAGCTCATTAATATTCATGTGTAAAGGACTGATAGCCAGGCTCTCATTGGCTAGCTGTGAGCCAATAAGAGTCCAGCCGCTTAGCTGGTTGAATATTAATGAGAACCGGCCCAAATGGAGCTGAGTCTTCCTGCAGGCTTTGTATACCACGCTGGAATGGCTTGAAACAAGGTCACCATGGTAACCAAGTTACAGAGTCCATGGTAGGACTTGAGATATTACCACAAAGTAATCAAATACGTGTGGCAGGGAATCTTTAATGTGGTCTAAGAAAGCTTTCTCTAGGAAAAGTCCCCGTAAACCACAGGAAGTTAAGGAGTTTACTTTGTGAAGACATGAGAGGCTGTAGAACCCTACGTCCATCCACCTCCCACCTCACTTCATTATGTCATCATAATCTGTCATACATAACACACAAATACACACATATACACACACTACGAACGAAGAAATAATAAGATCACAGTGGTAGCTGTGTGTGTGTGTGTGTGTGTGTGTTTGTGGTGTGGGTGTGTGTGTGTGTGTGTGAGTGTGTGTGTGTGTGTGTTTGTGTGTGTGTGTGTGTGTGTGTGTGGTGTTGTTTTAATTGATACCCAGCGCCCCTGTGGGAGTGGGCCAAAGGGTTCAATCTAGTAAGAACGCTTATACACACACACACACACACACACACACACACACACACACACACACACACGGGATTAGAAGCTACTGACCCTCCTGTCGTGATGTTGCATTAACACTAGAGTAAACTCCGTCTATGTGGCCGCTATGTCCTCAAAGACGAAGATATCACAGTATTGCTCAGAAATCCTTTTCTTATTATCTGGATATTCTTTTTAAAACCTCAAGTACAGACAAAATATGCAGGCAAGTAAAATAAACGATACCGCTTGATGCAGCACACGCTAGGGACAAAAGCAACTAAATCAGGAAGCTTACTGCAAGACGGTTGATTCAGAACATTTCCACCTTTGAGACTTTTTTTAATAATAATGGTCCGATACTAATGTTTCTCTGGTAATTCAACTGACTGAAACTACAAAAATGGAGTATTACTGTCAAGCAAATAACTATATCCTACAATGGGGATATCCTTCCACAAGGATACAAATTACACTTAACACAACCTACAGCAAATAAAAATGACACACAACACAACCTACAGCAAATACAAATGACACACAACACAACCTACAGCAAATACAAATGACACACAACACAACCTACAGCAAATACAAATTACACACAACACAACCTACAGCAAATACAAATTACACACAACACAACCTACAGCAAATACAAATTACACACAACACAACCTACAGCAAATACAAATTACACATACCACAGCCTATCAAATCACAGCGGTTGCCATCTTCAAACTCTGAGCCTAAAACACATAATTACTGTAGTCACACGTCAAAAGGAAGAAAGTAGACTTAGAGTAGGCAGGTTTGATTGTCAGCTCACAGGTTAACTTGCTGCTGCTCTACATCCATCTTTTTCGCACATGGAGCTGATTATCTAAAAATTGGAAATTTGGGAATTCTGTACTTTTTATAGTATAAAAACTGACCACCCCCTCTCAACTTCCTTTAACCCCTGTGTCCGTATAATGTTGCTTTAGTTTCTGCTTTTCTATCCAATGGCCAGCATATTTTGCTATGCGTCAGTGTAGCCGTTGCCCTTATGGAGCAGAAACCTGATATCTGAAAATGAGGAGAATGCGTATATGTGGCACAGCATGCGGGCTTCACAAAGACACGGCTCCCTGCAGCTTTGAGAGACCTGGCTCAAAACCTGCACTACTGCCATGACTGCAGGGTTCAAAATGTATGCACTCATGATACTTTAAAGCACTGGGAAATGCCACAAGATTGTGGAATCTTGCAACTCGTTTTTCTTGTTGTCAGGCCACATGGAAGAGGAAGATGATGATTATTCCTGATTTTTCACTTTGCATCACTCACTCTGTTAGGAAAAGTCAGCAGAGTGCCTAAAATATAAATGTGAAGCTATATGCTGTTTTTCCTTTCACATGATTGAATTTGCTTGGCATAATGCAAGCCATTGAAAGGGCCCTTAGGGGTGACTTCAGCAAATCTGGAATTTCACCCAAGTGTGAAATGGAAATTCCTGTTCTGCCTCCTGAGGCCACAAGCATTTTATTCAGACAAACGACACTTGCAGGGGGCGTCCCGACTCAGCGAAGGCTCAGCCAGTTACAGAGAAAATCTGCTCACACAACACTTGTTAAGAGTTTAACCTGAGATGGGTCGTTTGTGATGTGTCGTAGTGTGCATGGGCGCCATCCGTTACAGGGGCACAGGCTCGCGCCATTTAAAAAGAAAGTAGTCTAAAAATATTTCAGAACCTTAGGAAATGAACAGCGGCCGACACAAACACACACGCCTATTAACTTGATAATAAAGAAAAAGAAAATATCTTTCAACTCAGGACAGCGCCACTTCTCACAAATACAGATAGGACTGGAGATGAGAAGTTTAACTGGCACGTAACCGCCATCAGCTTTGTGGGAAATAGTGAATGGAGCAGGGGACCTGACAGGGACATAACCTGTCCCACTAGGACAGGCGCTCCACTTAGCACCAACTGCCAGGTTTCATTTTAAATGAATGGAGCCTACTAGCAGCCTGGCAAACGGGGGTGCTCAGTATTTTCCATGGATGCTGGAACGCCTATGGTACCGTGAGAAAATGGAGAAAAGACATGTTTCTCTCTTCACTGAGTTCCTTTACTGCTCAGCAGGTAGAGCAAAAACCAGATGCTTTAGGAAAACCACAGCTAGGACTCTGCTGCTGAGGCCATTGGTCCTTCTTGTACCTGGCACTCAAACAAATGCAACAGTGACCACAATGAGAGGCTTCTGGTGGATGAATAGAACTGAAGCACTTGTCCTGAAATCCTCCTGGAACTACCAAAACACTCAGGGTTAATTTTGGGTCAGGGGTAATTTTGGTTCAGATGACTGTCCAGACCAAACGAGGTAGGTGTGAACGCCCCTCAGTCCACTGTTGTTACAAAGTGGAGGTTCTTCTCTCACACGTGACCTTTGGCTGCATAGACACCACACAAACCAGACAACTAATGGTTATTTCTGTTTGTTGAAATATTTACACCAGTGTGGTGGACATAACACAGGAGAGTCCAGTAGTAAATACAGTATAATTGAATATTTTAGCCGATACCGATCCATTAAAGTATGCTGGGATCGGCCTAGAAACCAATCCTTAGGACCTAATCTATAATTGGGCCAGTCAGACAGGGGTGCTGAGGGTCATCAAAAAAATGTTTTGAATTGTGCAGTTTGGTCTGGCTACACCACAGGTGCATTCTGGGACAGGAAGAAAAAAACTATCTGGGTTATTTGCATTTCTTTAAACCAATCACAATCGTCTTGGGCACTAGGCTTCAGATGAAGAGACAGTGGCTCTGCTAAATAGTCTCAGGAAGGAACTTGTTTTGGTGGAGTATTTACCATTCGGCTACACGGGACACGCCGGTAGCCAGGCAATCATCCTGGGTATGTAAAATATAATCACAGATCGTGGATTTGTGACGGTACGTGAACTTGTCTAATGATGATGTTATTCCTACTCTATAGTGGACGGTACAATCATTATCCATCAAACCCACTCCTTGGAACCGGCTCTAGTTTGTGTGTGTTGCGTTAAAGGAGGACATTATCTCCTATCAGCAGTACACAGGAGAGAAGCTACAGGGGTCCAGGCCATGTGCTGGGACATGATAAAACACACATGCATACAGACATACACACATATGCACATCCATACCACACAGACATTGCCCTGCAGATATTTTGAGCTCACTGTTGGTGTTGGACACTGTGGTGACTTCCACCGAACACACATGTTGGGCTCATAAAAAGCTTTCAATGTGAATAAGCGTGACTCAAAAGGCATCTGAAACCAATATTACTGTTTCTATCAACTTAAAATTAATTGTATGTTGCTTGTGTTTTTGAACACACACCGCTGACCAGTCAGGGATCAGAACATAGGGGTTGGACCTTTGACCCTGGGTGGTTGCCTGTGCTGTGTCAGAGTGGACCTGTGGGGCTTGTAGATCACTGTGGAGTCTGGATGAACTGTCCACAGTTTGAACTGCTAGCGGGGACTGTGTCTCTCTGGCCTGTGTGTGTGTGTGTGTGTGTGTGTGTGTGTGTGTGTGTGTGTGTGTGTGTGTGTGTGTGTGATGTCCTCTCATCCAGCGCGTGCGTGTGTGCACCTGTATAGGGACCCCAGTATGTACAGTATAAATATTCAAATCCACCATTTTAGAATAGGTGAATAACCCATCTGTTCTGCATGAGAGAAACTGCATTGTTTTAGTCCCAAAGTGCGTGGGATTAGCATGAAGTGGGCATGTCTGCAAAGGTAAAAATTGTGTTGGGCGGCAGACACAGTGGCTCTGCTAAATAGTCTCCGGAAGGAACATATAATTCCAATGCTTTAGTGCGTAACTTTTTAATATTAATAAAAGTCTGTTACATTCAAGCCATTGCCAAAGGAGTTGATACAAAGCTAATTAAGACTCTCAGCTGCACACAACTCAGTCTGTGTGTCTCAGTGTGGCTGTGTTCAGAAGATCGTGTTGTCCAATTGAAGATAACAACCTCTTCTAAAGATTTCATAATGTTTCTAAATCCTCTGTGTCCTCCTTGGCTACTAGCAACTGCGTGGAGGAGGGGGGTGGGGGTCACTTGCGCGATCACGGAAGGCTTGTATCACGTGGTTGCACCGACAGTGTTGTGGTCATTACCTAGAATTCCTCACAGGGAGGCAGAACCTACACACTATACTGTAGCTTTAAATGAAGCTACGTTTTGACATGACACAGTAACATGAGCTACATAAATCATCAGATACATAGTTCCACCTCATTATCTCTCACCAGTGTGTCTCCGTGTGTACTACGTCCACAGCAACCCCACCATCAGTCCCAACACGTCCCAGTCAGACATATTGGGACTCTCTCTCTCCTCGTGGGGTCAAAGGTCCAGCTGTTCCCCTCAGTGCTGCCCCTAGAGGCCTGGAAAACTTCTGTCGTGTAATCTGGGTGCAGTGGTTTTTTTTTTTGGTGCATCTGCTTTTTCTTTTGCATTGTTTCTTTTTTTGGGGTTTGTGTGCTTTTCTTTTTGCATCATTTCTATATTTGCAGCACGTTTATGTATTTGGTGGTGTTGTGTGTTTGCTGAATGCTGTGCATGTGTCATATTAGTGAAGTTGTTTTTTTTAAGTTGCAGGGCGTTTGCTCCTGCTGGCCACCGTACATCGGGCCTCATGGAAACTACCCTGGAAAGTACTATTAACTACTACAACTGTTCACACTGAAAAACTCTAAAACCAAGAAGAGTTCCAGATAAGTTCAACACAACGTGTGTGCAACAGTTTGACAAAAACACACAACTATTTTGGAGGGATTTTTTAAATCCCCAAAACAAAAAAAACGTTGGCAATCAAATGACAAAATTCTCCTGTGAGAGTGCCCTTGCTGCAGTAAAATGTCTCCTAAGACTGATATATTATTACACTCGAAATTATCAGATTGTTAATACTAATGCAATGTGTGAGTATCATTTAACTGCCATAGCTGCTCAAACTGGAGTTAGTTGGAACTACTTTTAAATGTTAAATGAAGTCCAGAGGTTCCTAACTAAGGGGCGGGGCACCTCCAGGGGTCACCTGATAAATCTGAGGGGTCATGAGATGCTTAAGGGTCAAAAGAAGACACATTTATGTTCATTATTTGTACTTTTTTAGTGAAATATTGGACACTTTATAGATAGATGGATGGATAGATGGATAGATAGATAGATAGATGGATGGAAGGATGGATAGATAGATGGATACATAGATAGATACATACTGTAGGTAGATAGGTATATGTACTTTAGCAATCCCAAATTTGGATATTACTCTGTTACAGCAGCCATTTACAGAGACAAACACTCACACACAGACAATACATGAACTACACTAGAAAAAACAAAAAATAATATAAGACATGTGAAGCATGACGAGGAGTCTCAGCTGGAGTTTCGGGGTCACCAGCCAAAAAGACTGAGAAACAAAGGTTTGATTTTAAACTGCAGCTTTCCTGCTGAGCCACGAATCATTTTAACTGTTTCAAACCGCCGCCAAATAAAAAAGGCCATGCTAATTGAGGTCAACAGTAGTCAGACCCTTCACCCTGTTATGTGCAAAAAATATGAGGATCCTAAATGGAGAGTGTATTTTAAAGACTTTTACTGCGTTCTTGCTTTTTTGGGCAGCACAGAGCTCTGCATTGTGACAGGGAACATGTGAGCGAGCAGACACAACCGCCTCTCAGTGAACAGTTAAAACAACCACAACGTGCCAAGTGTGTGTCTGACTGCTCGGGAAAGCCTTCCATCTAATAAACCATGCAGGAAAATGAGGTTCACCTCATAGTCACAGGCTCTTAATTTCCAAACATAACAGTTTAAGGCGACTGAAACCATTTTGAATGAAGTTACAATTTTAAGCTTCCAAAATGTTCTACATTGTAGATTATGGTTACTGTCAATTGAGAGTAATAAGTTATATTACAATATTACTTTCTCTGATTTATAATGCTTTACACTACATTTGTGTTACTTTTAAGTTACTTTCACCAACATAACAGTGGACGTGTGACTTGGAAGGTTGCTTGAAAAATTACACCACTGGTTCAATAAAGTCTCATCTTTATCCATAGTTTATCCATATTATTTTGTATAATTAATGTGAATATGCAAATTAACAAAGAAAAACAACTAAACTAAATGTTAAAATGTGTTGTAACTTGCGTTACTGACATTGTAACAGGTATAATGTTACCAAAACATGATTACTAATGCATTATAATACTGCGTTACAGCATAAAGAAATACATTACTGTAATTGCGTTGTAACATGTTCCTCCCATCACTGGTTACAGTCCATGGTTTCAATGAAAATCAAATCTATTGTGTGTCCTTATGACATAAGAAATGTGGAACTGAATGTGTCATATTAAAGAAAGGATGTGTTGGTACATGCTCAGTACATGTGAGACCAGGACCAGTGGATAGACCAGTTGGGCTGACTGACTGTAACCAGAAAGGGAGGGGGTAGTTCATGGGACGCCTGATACAAATGGCCCTTTATGTATTCTAATAAAAAATAAAAAAAATAGACTCACTCTCACCAAACTAAAACCATATTAAACTGCAGCAGTCTTGGAACAATGGAAACGTTTCCTTCCAAAAATCCTCCATTTGAAAAAGAAATCACTCCTACGCTTGAGTATTATTGTTCTCATAGATGTCAAACACATTCTGGTGCTAAAACACTTTCAGTGAGATCATTACCTGCAAAGACGGATGTTTTTGTTCAAATACTGCCAATGTCAGCATCTTCCAGAATGTATGGTATAAAAACCCCGACAGATTATTATAAAGTGGTTAGCCTGTCGAGCTCGAACTCGTCAACCTGTCACTCTATGACTGGATACATTCAGGATTGTGATTCAGAATCATCAGATTATTCTTAATTGTCACTTGGAATCATACAGAGGATGTATTTTTTATTTTTTGGTTTAAAATCTAGAGTCAGAGAACCTTTTCTCTGCCAGCTTTGGCTGGTAAGACTTCTTCATTCAGGAGCCCTCTCCTCATTCTATTTCTTTATTGCAACAAATGGAAATAGAGTTATACTTGGCGCTGAAGGCTCTGATGGATCAGAATCAGAATCAGAATCAGAATCAGAAATACTTTATTGATCCCCGAAGGGAAACTTGTGTTGTAGTTGCCATTATAAATAGAGTAGAAAACAGAAATAGAATATAAGGATTGGATACGTATGGTATTTACATAAAGGAATGTTTTATAACATTATTTACATAATTCACATAATTAAGGATTTGGAATGGTGAAAAGTTAATAATAATAATAATAATAATAATTGTGTATTTGGATTGCACACGTCAGGCCAGTGTTTATTGCACAAAACAGATAATACAGATAATATTGTCCAGTTTCAACCTCTCTAAGTGTGTGTTGTGTGTGTGTGTGTGTGTGGGTGTGGTGTGTGTGTGTGTGTGTCAGACACTTAGAGGGAGGAGTTAAAAGTTGATGGCCACAGGCAGGAATGACTTCCTGTGGCGCTCTGTAGTGCATTTTGGAGAATGAGTCTGTCACTGAAAGTGCTCCTGTGATGCAACAAGCCATGGAGTGGGTGCGAGACATTGTCCAAGATGGCATGTAGTTTGGACAGCATCCTCCTATCTGACACCCCCACAGAGAGTCCAGATCCACCCCCCGACGTCACTGGCCTTGCGAATCAGTTTGTTGAGTCTGTTGGCGTCCGCTACCCTCAGCTGCTGCCCCAGCATGCAACAGCAAAGAGAGATAGCACTGGCCACCACAACTCATAAACATCTTCAGCATCGTCCTGCAGATGTTAAAGGACCTCAGCCTCCTCAGAAAATAGAGACGGCTTTGGCCCTTCCTGTAGAGGGCTTAGTGTTCTTGGCCCAGTCCAGTTTATTGTCCAAGTGCACTCCCGGGTATTTGTAGTCCTCCACGATGTCCACACTGACCCCCTGGATGGAAACAGGGCTCACTGCTGAAGCTGGAGCTCCCTGGCTCAGCTAAGCAGCTGAAACAGGTGATGTAACAATCAGCTTTAAATGTTCTATTAGGCTGATTTTGTTACCTCTGACCGAGCCAGGCTAGCTGTTTCCTTCTGTTTCCAGTCTTTAGGCTAAGCTAAGCTAGCCCAGTTTCCAAACTGGGGGGGCGGGCCCCCTGGGGCGTGTCACTGCATAAAAACAGGACTTTCTTTATAGAAGAGAAAGTTGAGGAAATGATGACCCAAACCCTGGACGCCAGCCCTGACCTGCCCCTGGTGACTTACCCTGAAGTGAAAACAGGAATTGAGTTTGTTTGACTATTGAGAATATTTGTTCTCGGATGTGAAGGACTGTTTTAACTTTGAGCACTCAAAGAAAATCTAAAGTGCCAGAATCGTTGGTTTTTGACCTCGTTGGGTCACCAGCTGGAGTGTCCTGAGAGGACAGCTCTGTTTGGGTTTCCTTTTCACACACTCCTGTAGCTAAAGACATCTGAATGCAGAAAGAACAGATCATGTGTTTGAAATTCACCTTTTCCCCTTCAGACTGAAGGAGCTGGTAGTGGTGATCCAATTATTATAACACCACATACAGCTACAACAGGTCTTAGTTTTCTCTTCATGTCTGTGCAATAACTTTTCTATTTACTCTTCCCTACACTTCTATTTTTATATTCAAGTACTTTGGGTAATATGTATATGCTTTTAGAGTATTTATAGTTTGAGTAATGTGTATGTGGTCATGAGTGAGGTTTGATTGGTGTGAGGTGTGTGTTTACATTTGATATTGTATTTTAATTCTGCAAACTAGATTGCTCCAACTGAGTTTTGTTGTGTAAATATGTGTAATGACAGTAAAGATCAATCCATATGTCTTCTCTAACTGGGACGTGTTGGGACTGATGGTGGGGTTGCTGTGGACCAAGTACACATGGAGGTACACTGGTGAGAGATGATGAGGTGGAACCATGTATCAGCTGATTTACATAGCTAACGTTACTGTATTGTCTGAACAGTTACCTTTATGTAATATTGGATGTGGGGTCTTTATTTTGTAAATGTTCCACCAAAACAAGTTCCTTCCTGAGACTATTTAGCAGAACCATCTTCGCTGCATTCTGAGCTTAACGCCGCCCAGGACGGTTGTGATTGGCTTAAAGAAATATAAAGAACCCAGAGAGTCTTTTCTTCTATCCCAGAATGCATCTGTGGTGTAGCCAGACCTTACACCTCAGCGCTGTGGAGATAGGTCCAGCAATGTGAGAATAGGATTAGATAGGCCTATTATTTCGATTTTTGGGGCTTTTCCACCATTATTAGACAGGACAGGAATGTGAGAAAAGAAAGACATGGAGGAAATAGTCCCAGGTCAGATTCAAACCCTGGACCTCTGCGCCAAGGCATAAACCTCCCAAGTAGATGCGGTCCTGCTCCACCCACTGAGCCAACCTGGCCACATAGATTCTGATTTTTAATCCAATTGTAATTGCATTACTAATCAAATTCTGGAACTTTCTTTTAAAAGACAATATAACATCACACCTCATTTCAAAATAAGAGCTGACCATAATTGACATTATTTAACATCTTGAGGTACCCAGACAAACAAAGTAAGTTTAATGAAAGCTGACGTAGCAACAACAATGAGACCTTTGACCCAAATGCTTTAGAATAAAAGCCTCATCACCGGCTCAAAAATGAAGAAAAAAAAAGTATTTTCAAAGATACCGCTACACCTCCGATATGTCTGTTTGACTCCCATCAAACAGGGGTGAGGATGAGGAGGAAGGGAAGAGGAAAACATTTCTGGTGCTTACCAGTAAAAAGGACCCGTGGCCTGAAAGCACAAACCTCTTTAAAAAGATCAATTTAAAACATTTCATATCTTCTCATGCACAGCTTAAACATTTGTTGTTTTATATTGTTGTAATTTGAGATGAACTTCTTAATATTAACTGATTTTAAAAATGAAGTTTTTTTAATTTAAGCTTAACCATGTAGCACATTGCATGGATGTAGATGTAGGCAGAGCCAGGTTTCTACTATTTACCAGTGAAAGTGTGTCTCAGGAATGATAAAACAATAGATAATTGGAAAAGTATGTCTCCTAATGGATTCTCAGCAGGTCCTCGATATGCAACCACACGCACAGCTCGCAGCAAAGAACAACCGATCCAAACATGTTCACATTCTGGAGAAAACATGTCAATAAATACTGAGGGAGGCAGATGCACCAACACCACATTTGGACTAAATAATCCGTGGAATGAGCTGAGTACATAAACTTTGATTGGTAGTCTCCATTGGCACTCTTCCAGGTAGAATCACAGGTGACCAGCCTGAAACCAGCCACAACAGCTCTCCAAGAGATAAACAGTAGCAACGTGGAGGCAGTCTATCAGTCTGAGGACAGCGCTGCAATCCCACCTGTACCGCTGGATTACTTTCCTCTATTGACACTTGATATAATTAGTTAGCCAATGAACAGCTTTATGATTCTCTCTGCTGCCAGAAATAACATTATTCTGTCTTCTAGAAGTCTCACAAAGTTGTCATGTGGAGCAGCAGGAGGGAATTCTTCTCTCACTTCATCATTTCTCCAGAGAGTTTGTGGAGATGAAGGTCACAAAGTGAGGGGCAAGGTAAGGTGTGTGTGTGTGTGTGTGTGTGTGTGTGTGTGTGTGTGTGTGTGTGTGTGTGTGTGTGTGTGTGTGAGTGCATGGATAATAAATGTAGTTGATGGCATTGGGGAACAGAGCTGCTCTGTTGACACGATGAGCTTGTTGCTATAAATCACTGAGGCTGTAAATCTACACACAACGCAGAAACATGCACTAAACACATACACAGAGCACACACACACACACACACACACACACACACACACACACACACAGAGGAGACACCTCAGATTAGTGCAAGTATCACACCTCTTTAAGAAATGATTCATCCAACAGCTGTTTTCTTAACTACACACACAGACACACACACACACACAATGCAGCAACATGCACTGAACATTGATACAAAGAGCTAGATTCATGCAGATAGTACAGTGTATACAATCTCACACACACCCAGTGACACATATGATCAACACAGACACACACAGAGACAATTCCCTTTCAGATTGTAGTCTTGGCCTTTAAATAAACACACACCAGTGAGACGATTTTATTCATCAATAAATTTAGTTTGATCATGTAGCTATATATCATCTTAACACTGGACTTTCACATCTATTACACTTAATTAAAGGTCCTATAGCATGAAAATGTCACTTTATGAGATATTTTAACATTAATAAGAGTTCCCCCAGCCTGCCTATGGCCCCCCAGTGACTAGAAATGGTGATAGGTGTAAACTGAGCCCTGGGTATCCTGCTCTGCCTCTTTCTCTGCTTTACCCACCCAGAGAATTTGCACCACCCCCCAACACAAGAGCGAGGCATCCTGGCTTTCAAATGAGCAAAGTGGCAGTTGGTCAAGGCCACACCCCCAGCCTCCACCTCAGGCAGGTTTGGGTGGTGGATGGGTAGAAAAACACAGGACCTTTACCCAGGAGAGTCTTTTTGGCATTACTGAACACATTCTGAACTACACCTCATTCTGAACTACATCTCATTCTGAACTACACCTCATTCTGAACTACATCACATTCTGAACTACATCTACAACGCTCCTGTGGGTCCTATTTTCTTCCACCGCCAGGGTCCATCATTTATTATCATATGGTTTGGAGGACTTGTTGTAAATTTAACACGGCATTTCATGTGATTCCAAAGCACAAAAATGGTACACAATGGAAATAAAAGCAACAAATAGATGATATGACTAACAACCAAATGGTATAGACACACACACGCACCAGTTAATGTGTATCACAGCAGCAACACAACCATGAACACAATACCAACCATCTGCACCGCACACTTCATTAGACCACAAAGACAAACTCTATTAATCTGGTAATGATCGCATTCGTCCTCACCGCTAATGAAACCATTGTTAAGATGTCTGAGCCACTCACAGTGAAACCAGAGAGTGTGGAGCACATTTACACTTCGCAAACACACACAGAGAGAAGACACACACACACACACACACACACACACACACACAACACACAACACATAGAAACATACACACTGTGATGAGTGTTAGCATTTAATGCAACCACAATTGAACCGGGACCTACCTGAGTCCATCTAATGTCCCACTTATAGTCAGGGCCCCCAAGGTCACACACACCACACACACACACACACACACACACACACACACACACACAACACACATACACACACACACACACACACACTGCCAGAGTAGTTGAAGTTGACATAACCATGAACTCAGGGAACCTTGAACTGCAGCAGCACTCTGAACTAAAAACTAAAAACACCAACTAAAAAGTAGAAAAGTGAGAGACAGAATCAAGGGTTGGTGGTGTGTGTGTGTGTGGTGTTGTGGTGTGTGTGGTGTGGTGTGTGTGTATGTCGGGTGGGGGGCGGTAGCAGGAAAGGGGAGAGTGAAGGTGAGCGAGCAGCAGATTCTGACCCAGCGTGTTGTGTTGATGTTTTGCTCTGGCAGCTCACAATCACTGGTGGGGGGCGGGGGGGTTCATGAGATAACTGACTGGGGTCAACAGCAAAAACCTCCGTCCAATGCGGGGGGGGGGACGGAGTGGAAAAAGAGAGGAGAGAGGGACAAGAGAGGTTTGCAGGCTGTAGATTAATGCTGCACAACCACCTTTAAACATGTTTTTAAGATATTGTAGTTTGAAGGATTTGGACGGAGAAAGGGAACCCTGACAGCAGTGGAACAGAGAATACTTGACGTAGTTCGCCCTTTTAATCAGAATGACATCTAAAGTGTGAAACTGAAACCAAATATGTATAAAAGAGAGTCTCTGCTGCTGAAAAGCTGCCAGCCTTGGGTTGAAAATCTGCTCAGGCCTGGGGGAGAAATGTGACGACTGACCAGTTAAACGCTGGGTCTAAAGTGCATGTAAAGGGTTTAAAACAAGGAGCAGATGGGATGAATGAAAGCAGAAGACGGTTCCACTAACTAACTAAACTGTTCCAACCCTGCAAAGTCCCACAAAGAACTCCTGTTACCACAACAACAGCAGATCAGAACAGACATGATGGTAGTCAGTGCTGGAAGAAGTATTTAGATCCTTTCCTTAAGTAAAAATACTAATACCACACGACATTACATGAGTAACAGTATGTAAGTATCGTCAGGGAAATGTATTTAAAGTAAAAGTACTCAATCCAGGAAAACCTCACGTTTTAGAAACCGGAAACGATCCAAACAGTTCTGTTAATTAACAAAGTGATCAATCAGCTAATCATCTCAGCTGGACTTCATTTACAATAAAAAATATTTTATAAAGTACATGGGTTTGTGTGCTAAAATCTTGTGTATGTAACTAGTAACTAAAGTAACTAGTAACTAAAGCTGTCAGATGAATGTAGTGGAGTACTATTTACTTTATTAATAGTTATTGAGTTCTAGTTACTTTAGTTACTAGTACTCACTACATTCTGACAGCTTAGTTAAGTTACTTTAGTTACTCC
The DNA here is from genome assembly GCF_008692095.1 of Etheostoma spectabile. Taxonomy (NCBI): domain Eukaryota; kingdom Metazoa; phylum Chordata; class Actinopteri; order Perciformes; family Percidae; genus Etheostoma; species Etheostoma spectabile. The sequence continues at coordinate 32,969,622 of NC_045736.1, read as the reverse complement.
ACTACATTCATCTGACAGCTTTAGTTACTAGTTACTTTAGTTAATAGTTACTACACAGATTTTAGCCACACAACCCATGTACTTATAAAATTTTTTATTGTAAATGAAGTCCACTGAGATGATTAGCTATTGATCACTTTGTTATTAACAGAACTGTTTGGATCGTTTCCGGTTTTAAAACGTGAGGTTTTTCCTGGATTGAGTACTTTTACTTTAATACATTTCCCTGACGATACTTACATACTGTTACTCATGTAATGTCGTGGTGTATTAGTATTTTTACTTAAGAAAGGATCTAAATACTTCTTCCAGCACTGACTACCATCATGTCTGTTCTGATCTGCTGTTGTTGTGGTAACAGGAGTTCTTTGTGGACTTTGCGGGTTGGAACAGTTTTTAGTTAGTGGAACCGTCTTCTTCTGCTTTCATTCATCCCATCTGCTCCTTGTTTTAAAACCTTTACTGCACTTTAGACCCGCGTTTAACTGGTCAGTCGTCACATTTCTCCCCCAGGCCTGAGCAGATTTTCAACCCAAGGCTGGCAGCTTTTCAGCAGCAGAGACTCTCTTTTATACAATTTGGTTTCAGTTTCACCTTAGATGTCATTCTATTAAAGGGCGAACTACGTCAAGTATTCCTGTTCCACTGCTGTCAGGGTTCCCTTGCTCCGTCCAAATCCTTCAAACTACAATATCTTAAAAACATGTTTAAAGGGTGGTTGTGCGCATTA
>NC_045736.1:32957920-32968867 GCF_008692095.1 Etheostoma spectabile | reverse complement strand
TAACTAAAGCTGTCAGATGAATGTAGTGGAGTAACTAAAGTAACTAAAGTAACTAGTAGCTAAAGCAGTCAGAGAGTAAAAAGTAGAAAATTTCTCTCAAAAATGTAGCAGAGTAGAAGTAGAAAGTAAAGATGAAAAGAAAAGACTCAAGTAAAGTACAAACACCTCAGCATTTGCACTTAAGTACAGTACAGGAGTAAATGTACTTAGTTCCATTCCACCTCTGATGGTGATATTGCATACTGCATATAATATCCCTGATGTTGCAACAGGCAGACTGGGAGCCCGTGTGACGGGGGCTCACCTGTGTGTCAGAACGCAGACACACACCATCTACTGCCAGCTGTAGTCGCCTCTGGAACGTCATGACAACCGCTCCAACTGCAAACCTTCCACTTGGATTTCAAAGCTATAAGCAGCTCCTTTCAGTTATTGTATCTGCATGTAAAAATAACTTTTATACATATATGTATATTTGCATCAACAATCTTCTCAGACTCTGTAGGAAATAGCCCTCCGTGTTTTCCAGCAGCACATCCGATAAGAAAAAGTCTTGTCAACAATTTGAGGATTTTTGATGCACTTTTGAGCTGATGTACAAATGAACTAAAGGGACGCAGGTTCAAAGCCCCACAACAGGGACCCCTCCTACCAGAGAGACCTTAAACCACCTTTACCTACATCACTTACAGTCTTAATTTAAAACTTCCTATGAGCACTAAGCTCCACATGATGCATCGCATATTAAACTTACCTGACTGGATCTGGATGAAGAACCTGTTATTCCCAACTGTCACTCCGAGTCAGCGGACGAGTCATATCCATGGGTGTGTGTGTGTGTGTGTGTGTGTGTGTGTGTGTGTGTTTGTGTGTGGGGTGTGTGTGTGTGTGTGTGTGTGTGTGTGTGTGTGTGATGTGTGTGTGTGGTGTGTGGTTTGGCAGCTGCCTGCTCGGTCCTGATAGCGTTGCAGCAGCGAGTTTGAAACGACGTCAGCGAGACTGGAAACACCCGCGGTGGGTTTCAGTTCCCCTCCTCTCTTCTCTCTCAGCTCTCCCTCTCTCTCCTCCTCTCTCCTCCTCTCTCCTTCTCTGTCACTCTCTTTATGTTCCTGCTCTGTCTCTGCTCTCCTCTTCTCTCTCTCTTCCTCTCAGCTTCTTCTCCACTCCCTCTTTTTGGGGTTTTTCTCCTCCTCTTTCAGCACTTCACACTCTGACAGTCAGCTCTTTGCCTTTGGTCAGCTTCAGTTAATGTTTTTTTTATTTAGTATAGTTTAATTAGTTTATTTTGAACATGTTAAAACAAATGATAATTCATAAAAGATAAATAAGAACGTTCCAGTCCAGGCAAGAAAACCAGCAAAATCCTCAGCAAACAGCTTTCGAAATGACTGTACCGTAAATGGGATGAATACTTTAGCCTTTGTTCCTTCTCTTCACCTCCTCCGTCCCCTTTCCTCATTTTCTCTCTTGATTTCCCAGCTCTCAACACTCCTTCTATCTTCTCTTTCTTTCTCACGCTCTCTCGCTCCTGCTCTTCCAACACTTGTCATTCTTGGTTTCTAATCTGCATCTCTAACTCTTTCTCTTCATGTGTCTCCTCCTCCACACACTCCCATCCTGCACTAATCCATACAGCCTCTTCTTTCCTTCACGTTAGTTATATGGATGTGTGTGTGTGTGTGTGTGTTTGTGTGTGTGTGTGTGTGTGTGTGTGTGTGTGTGTGTTATTTGTCTCTGCATTCATTGTTTATTTTATATGAATGTTTAATATATTTGTGAAGCAACCAAAGCAAATTCCTCATCAGTGCTACTTACTTGGCAAAAAGTCCTTTTCGGATTCTGATATACTCTCAACTCCTCCTGTCTTCCCACTCCTTTCTTTTCTTCCTTCTTTCAGTCTTCCAGATGCTTCATAGCTTCTCTCTGCCATCTCTGATCTGTCGTTTTCCTTCTTTTCTTCCTTGTCTCTTCTCATCGTGCTCTCTCATCATTCTTTGCTAAATCCTTTCTTCTTTTCTTCTTCCCTTTTCTCAACTTAAATCCCCCCCCTCTCTCTCTCTTTTGGGATACTCTGTTTCCCTACAACTGTCCACCAGTCTTCTTGGAGATCTCTTTTATAATCTCTTTCTACTCTTTTCCTTCCCTTTTCTTACTTTTTGGTATTTCTGCACTTCAGAGTAAATGTAAATGTTTAAGAAGCCTCCCCCCCCCACTCTGCTGAGCTCCGCTCGGCGAGAATCATGTTTGGCTTTAAAGTGAAGAGCTTGGCTCTGGCACAGACCACATACATCCCTCGCCCCGCTGCTCTATGTCCTGATTGATGGCCATGTGTTTGGGAAAACAAACATATGTTTGGGTGGAGACTGCATCAAAAGATTTATACATGTAAATACATGTTGGAATAATCTTGTCCATAACCGAGTCAACATACGGCTCTGGTGAGTAATATTACAATGGGAAGTCTTTTCCCTCTTCTGTTTCTCTTGTCTTTTCACCTTTAGAGCATCAGCTCACCCTAATTACAAAATACACATACCTCTCTCAGTTTAGAAGAATTCCAAAGAAGATCTCTTTAAAATGGGATGAGCTGACTTAAAACTACGACTGACTAAAAACGCTCCCATAAGTCGTTTGTTCAAGCAGCAATTACGACCTATATGTAGGTTTTTAGTGGTGGCGCCCTCTAGTGGCCGTAGTATCATGACAACAACTGTTGCTGCCGTGAAGGCTGAAACACTGAGAAATGCATAAACACGCCGGGATGTGCTCAAGATTGTATTGCAATGATTTATTCTTCCGCAAAAATACAAATAGTACTGCAGTTACCACATGTAAAGTTACCTTGTGAGTCAAAATAAGTGCGTCAAAAACCAAAAACAAAGGTGAACAGGTGAAGCAAGCAAATTTAATGTTATCACTTCTTATCAAGCTGCGATGAACACGCCCAACACCTACAATATAAGTGCACAATATAATATTCAATTTATAACATAAATGAGACCATAAACAACATACAGTATGTGGCTACTACACATTCCACCAACAAGTTTCTTCCCGAGGCTCTCTCCTAAATTAAGGAGATGCCAATGAACCAGAACTCGTTTTTCTCCCATCCCAGAACGGACCCTCCTCCACAGCGCTGTGGAGGAAGGTGAAGACAACCGCTATAAGATGTTACATTTTACTGTAGATCTACTTTAAAGATTACACTAGCAAACAACAAAGTAGCCTTTATGAATGCTGCTATAAATGTTGGGGTTTTCAGATGATGGAGAGCTGATACATTGTGTGGTTTTCTTGTTGTGAGTGTTTTATTTGCCATCATCTCGCCATCATCACGCCCACATCAGAGCTCCACAGAGCCATCACACAGAAATGCACAGCTCGTGAGCAGAAAGTAGAGTTGTTAAAAACCAGCTCGGCCCAGAAGCGTTCTCATGCTGCCGTGTGAAAAAACTCCCAACAACCACTGACCGAAGTCATTGAACTCACAATTACTCTTAATGTTGTCGTGTTTGTGAAGTTCTCCTGATCAGCCGGCTGAGAGAAACTGGGATGTGGGGACACTGACCCCCCGTTTAAAGTTCATGTGGGACAGATTTAGTCTTTGTTTCTGTCTTTTGGTAACTAGCAGGATATCTCCAAATCTTAAACTTCAATGGAATTTGGTGCAAAGTTCTAGAAATAAGGATGGAGTGATATATATACATTATGTAATGTATATATACATAATAAACGTATTATTTTAATACCATAGTAAAATAAATAGCCAACAAAATGAAAGAACATCTAAAGTAAAATCTAAAAATATAACTGTACGCTTCAGAAAATGGTAAATCAGTAAATAGTGTCATAATATATCCATCCAGTATCCAGAATTTGTGGCTAATCAGCTCCATTTATGACATGTTAACAAATGGATATATTAACGTTTCTCAGCTGCCTGTGCTTGGTACACATGAAGGATCTGCTGAGATAGTTACACACACACACACACACACACACACACACACACACACACACACACACACACACACACACACACACCCAAAAACAAAAACACACACACACACACACACACACACACAACACACACACAATTTAAAATACACAAATATGTTTGTCATAGTTAGTTAGAGATCTCTTACACACACATATTTACAAATGCACATACCACACACACCCACCACCAATCAGTTGCCTACGAAACAGAAATATACAACGATATTTATTTCAGCTGGCACATTCATTTCATATGCACACAAACAGACACACACACACACACAGACACACACACACACACACACACACACACACACACAAACACATGGCAGGCAGAGATAAGGAGGAACCGACGAGTGCATCCTGTGTATCTGGAGGCCTCTGCTCCTCCACTCCCTCACTGTAACAGCTGACTCTGTGTGTGTGTGTGTGTGTGTGTGTGTGTGTGTGTGTGTGTGTCCACAGAAGTGACATGAAATACCTTTGCACAACAACTTGGAGCTATAGCCCAAACCATCCATGTTATTTTGACTCAGAAGTTCCAACCCAGAACAGAGTCCATCATCTAACTCACCTGCAGTTAAACAGATCAATAAGCCCACATGGGATGTGTCATCTTTTGCAACTAAATACTAAAAGTGAAACATTAATGATATTTGACTTTTGGTTTTCCCTTCCTCTCTGAACCTTTTTCTCTACCTCTTAGCGTCCTTCACAACAACGAGGAGGAGAAGTGGGAACGGGTGAGAAAATCTATTTTTTTGGAGTTGTGAAGTGAATTTTCCTCTGCTCTTGTTTCCTGTGTCCTAACTGGAGACGGTTTGACCGATCATCCAACGTGAGATGAACTGAGCAGAGAGAAGGCCTGTCCTACTGTAGCACGATGCCCTCTGCTGTCAACATGCTGCTGCTACTGTGAACAACCCTTTTTACTCCCAAAGGTTCCCACGTCAAGGAGCTCCGTTTGAACATCACATAACTTTTATTATTATGCTTTATCATTACAGTAACTTTTTAACAGTGAAAGAAAATGTAGAAAGAAACGCTTCTCAACACATTGTTTAGGACAAAGCCAGATTTTACTGTTACATATTTTAGAAATGTACTAATTTCACATTGCACTGCAGTGTGTGCACAGCAACAATAAGAGAATATATTTTTCATCTCATCCTGTGCAGTGCATGTTCATGTTTTTTAAAAACATGGTTTTGGGGCTTTCAGAAGCATGAACCGAGGGTCCAGGGTTTCACGGAGGATGCAGTTGTTCCTTGATCTCATTTTGCTGCTCCTGTTGCAAACATGTAACAGTGTCCTCCACAGCGGTGCCAGGGCGACGTGCCCAAACCTCGGCAGATCAGCATCAGTTACCATGGCAACAGCCATGGACCAGACTGTGGAGCCAACATGGCTGCCAAAGGGGAACAGCAGCAGCCAAGCCGTGTCTGTCTGTGTGGCTCCACACATGAGCGACAAGCCCCACATCCTGGCAGAGCTGTCGGTAACCTACCATGTCTTTGAGAGGCGGGGGGAACCCTCTTTGTAAAAATCCCTTTTGTGTGCTCTCTGTCTGCATATGAAAAATACCCCGGTTCCTTCTGGTGTACCTTGTGTTACATGCATACCTGACCTAACACATAAGGAACATACCCAGAAACCTCATGGTAAAATTAGATGTGTGTGCTCCACATATTCAGCCTCAGGGGGTCTTTGGCTGTCAGCTGGGCTGAAGCACACGCCACACACTGGCATTCAGTGCGTTTATATTCTCATATTCAGGTTAAGGCAATACCCCGGGTTCTGAAACCATGTGAACACCTTACCCCGACTACTAAAATCGGAGTTCTCGTACCCCGGTTAACAGACCTAGACTAGTCCTTCAGTAACCGTTATATTCCTGCATGGATACACCCTTACCAGGGTAAACCCGGGATACGTGCCTGCACATGCTCTGTAGGTCCTAACTGCCCCTCCCCACTACGCTGCAGAGGGTATTTTGAATAAAGTTTTACAGGGACATACAATAACATTACATTTAGAATGATACATACAAACCAATTCCCTTTTAGATGAAACCAAGACCAATCGGACAGGACACATAAGAGGCTGCATTAATGAAAAACTTAAAAAACAGGTACGAAGCATGAGTCAGTTCTGAAAGAGCACCCATGTGTATAAATAAAAAAGCACGATAGCCACGATATTACAAAAAAAGGGAATTAGTATATACACATACCTACTGTGAATTGAAAAGAGAAATAAAAGAGAAAAATAAAATAACGAAAAAGGACACTACACCAGTCAGTAAGCAGAGTTTTAGCAGCTGTTAATTAGTCAAACAAGATCAGGACAAAAACACACTTGATGAAGTCACTCTTTTGGATAGTAGTGATGAGAAGATTCTGCCTAGGCTCCAGAATTACGCAATGAGAACCTGAATTTTATCCAGTTTTAGGGAATGGATAACATCTCTGATCCAGTGCAAAAAGGAGGGAGGAGAGGGAGATACCATTCAAGCTAAATTAGTCTTCTTTTTAAAAGAGTGGTAAAGACTAGAATGGGTTTCATAGAGGGAATAGAGAAGAAGGGTGCGACACCAAATACAACACTGAGTGGGATGGGTCCTACCTTTTCCCCAGTGATCTGAGATCAAGTTTGTTTTTGGTTTCTCCACCCAGTGGGGCCCAACACTGCAATGGTTTTTGACCTGGAAATAGAAGAGAGCAACAACGCAATCTTTAAACCTTTTAACCCACTGAGAGTTTTGCCATGGGAAGTCAAGAGGACCCATTTCAGGACGCATAGGGAGACACATTTGTCTTGTGTCAATTGATTTTTTTTTTTTTTTGGACTAAGGTCAACCAGAAGAAAAACCATCATTCTGACCGGTCGTACATTGGCAGAGCGCTACCTACTGTACCGGAGGTAGAGTTACACCCCTCATGTTGTTCTTCTTTGTTAGGAATCATATTGCTGTATCTCTCTCTCTCTCTCTCTCTCTCTCTCTCACTCTCTCTCTCTCTGTCAACCCCGCCACATAGCTACCAACCTAGAGCCAGGGTCTGTCTGAAATTGAACTGAATTCCCTGCTAATATTTGGGAAGAAGTGGCACAATACTCTGGTTACTGCTGCGCAGGTAACAGCTCTGATTGCGTATTTCTACATTCACACTAATAATTCCATGAAAAACACGGCTGCAAATTGTAATATTTATCATGATCAATTTGATCATAATCAGTGAGTAGAACACACCTGAATCCCCGTTAAATCGATCATATCCCGCAGGTGTTAAACCTATCAATTACAGACTTAATAAATGCAGACACTTTGCCTTAAGCTAACTGTGCATACAGTCCAGGGTTTGAGACTGAAAATAAATTAGGATACTATCAATACTATCAAATTATTTTTAAAACAGGATTTAAATGTCAGGAGAAAGTCACTGTGAATGAGTTCCAGAGATGGGGGGGGGGCAGCACGGCTAAAGGTCCGGGACCCCATGGAAGACAGCTGTGCAGGAGGGGTGATGAGGAGATAGATAGATAGATAGATAGATAGATAGATAGATAGATAGATAGATAGATAGATAGATAGATAGATAGATAGATAGATAGATAGATAGATAGATATTTGTTGTCTCGATAGAGGGATTTGTCTTCACAGTCTGTTTCAAGCAAATGCCAATATATACAAATACATCAACAGATAATATAAAGACAGGTGTATAGACACATAGAAACAACCAGGTTTACAACGACCCCGGATCTATACAAAGTCAGCGAGATAGTTTGTTCAGCAGTGCAAAGTGAGATGCTGATTAGACAGCATGATTATTGCAATAACCCTGCTGTCTAATCAGCATCTTGATATGCCACACCTGTGAGGTGGATGGATTATTTCGGCAAAGGAGAAGTGCTCACTAACACAGATTTAAGAGAAATAAGCCTTGTGTGCACATGGAAAAAGTCTTAGATCTTTGAGTTCAGCTCATGAAAAATGGGGCAAAAACAAAAGTGTTGCATTTAGAATTTGGTTCAGTATAAATAAAAAAGCCTGTTCCAACATGTATTCCAGTAATCAGCTTAGCCATGCCTGAAAAGGAATGGGAAGAAGTATAAACTCTCCACAGCTCAGGAATGATGTACCAGTTCCCTTCCCTTCCTGACCTTGTGTACTGTCTAGAGCTAAGCGCCGGACGGAGCCACGGTGCCGCTGCTAAACAGCCTCGGGAAGGAGCTTGTTTTGGTGGAACATGTGCACGTAGCGAGCTCTGGATTTAAAATGGCTGTTGAGTGTGTGATGAGAAGTTTACACAAAAAAAAAAAAGGAAATATGATTTGATAGTTGGTTGTAGCTCGGAGGATGTTTCCCAAACCGACCGGAGTTTAGAATGCCAAGACCAAGAAAGCGGAAGGTGAGGGACAGTCTACAAAACTCATCCACGTCATTGTGTAACAGAAGCTCGCAAACCACCCGAGTGTCTGGGGGGTCTGATGCTTTGAAAAGTGAACTTTATAAGATAGCTGGGGAGAGTTTTTGTTTCATTCATGGTGTAGCCATATTTTTCCACAATAGAAAATGAAAAGGTAAAAGAAAACAAACTGGTAGATAATATGCAATTTCAAAAACGTATTTTTCCATTACCTTTTAAAACAACTGAAGAATCTTTCTGATTTCTGTGTTTATGGATTACGTTACATCCTTATTTCATATGTTTGATCTGTTCGTCATTCTGTAACCTGAATTATTGACTAACTTACTTTAAGTCTGCCACTACTCCCTTTTGTACTGTGTCCAATTCATTATCTTATAATGAACTGCTTCATAATCATATGCAACTCTCGCCGACTCCATCCGTTATTTTACCCTTGATGTGAGTACTCAGATTGTTTACCTGCAGAGCAGTCCAGAGAGAGACAAGGCGTAACAAGACTCAGCCGCCACGTGGGATGGAAGGCCAATGAGTTCATGAGCCCCACATCGCACAAAGACCCACAAACTGCCTCAAATCCTGGTTTGTTTCCTCCTGTGTTTAGGTGGAGGCCATGGTGAGGAGGCTACGAGAGAAGACGGGTATACAAAAGGAAATCAACGCATTTTTTCCGTGGATAAATAGTTTTTCATTCAGCTTCACATCTGGCAAACAAAAACTCGAGAAACACATGATCTAAGGTTCTTTTTTTTAATTTGGGGTGGAAGAAAAGACAAAAAAAAAATCTGTTCCTACTTCCAGCTCTCTCTGGGCTCAGGGCCAAGCGAGGGGAGGAAGGAAGGGGGCGAGGAGAGGAGGGAGGAGGGATGAAGAGGAGAGGGAGGGAGGAAAAGCAGTAGGACGCAGGCAGGATCTGTGGGGATTGCAGGGGTGCAGGGAACAGATGCAGAATAATTTAACTCTTGCTCAGCCAAACGTTTGGCTCTGCATTCAGCTCTCCTGATCAGAAACAACTGCTTTCATCTAAACCATTATTACATCATGCTAAGTCATTTAAAAAAAAATAATAGATCGATGTTCAGGTCATGGATGGACAAAATGCTGAAACGCAGATGAGATCCTCTCTATTGATTGATGAACTTTAAGACTATATGCAATATATCTTTGATGCCTTGTGTATAAGACATGTATGACTGTATGAAACTGAAAGACCAATAGTGAATGAAAGCTTCCAGCAGCTGGGACTCTGATGATTGGTAGATTAGATTAGATTAGATTAGATTAGATTAGATTTGATTAGATTTGATTAGATAGACTTTATTAATCCCACACTGGGAAATTTCAATGCTACAACAGCAAAATATAAGACATATAGCACACATACAGAATATACAAGAAATACTAAAAAGGATAAAATACAAGAACAACTATTAAAAAATAAAAATACAAACAATACAAAGGAAAGAATGTACAAACGTATGTACAAGTGGCGAATAAAAATGTATAACCTACTTAAATAGTAGGGTTGGGAAAAATAATTGATTTTCTCTAGTACGATTCAGTGCTTGATTCTGATAAGGATCAGGTTAGTGTGTGTCTGACATTAACCTCCAAACTGCATCTGTAAAATTCAAATTTTCACACTCTAGAAGGTAGCTTTTAAATAATTACAGTAGGTCTTTTTAAATCTAAATCCTTGGATGACTGATAGGCTGCAGTTGTTGCTTCAGTGTGAGTGATGGACAGTTGGAGGATGGGGAGCTTTTCTGATGCTTTCTTTTGCTATTACCATCACGACAGGCATAAAGGCAGCATTACGGTGGTTGATATTCACATCCACATTCAGGTATGGCAGAAATCATAGTTTTGACATGCATGAGGCAGTGCTGCTCTCTGCTCTCTGCCCCCAGAAGAGACATCATTTAGAAAACACAGGATAGATAGAGTCAGGTAAACATCTACAATGGCTGCCGCACTAATTATGTATGCATGGATGCTTGTCTGCATGAAACATTTGCTGCACTGACTGCACCTCACAGCGTTCAGCACAGGGATTTAAAATGAACTTATTCTTAATTGCTGTGCAAACATGCAGCAATAAGGCAGTTGTATGACATACAGCAGTGGTTCCCAACCTTTTTGGTGTGAGGTACCCCTAAATAAACTCACATACCTCTCTATCATTTCACAATGCATGACACTATGTTGACGTTGATATTGATAATTACCTCATAAAACTGAACTTTCAATATTATGGTTGGTTTGGTCAATAATGGTACTACTACTAGCTTACCAGGCTACTTCTACTTGGAGTGAGCGAATGTTTCAACCATTTATCCATTACTTTTAGCTAATTATTTCAACCGTTAGCTAACTATTCTAATCCTAGCTAACTATTTCAACCGTTAGCTAACTATTCTAACCCTAGCTAACTATTTCAACTGTTAGCTAACTATCCTAACCCCACCTAACTATTTCAGCTGTTAGCTAACTATTCTAACCCCACCTAACTATT
>NC_045736.1:32957833-32957910 GCF_008692095.1 Etheostoma spectabile | reverse complement strand
CAGCTGTTAGCTAACTATTCTAACCCTAGCTAACTATTTCAACCGTTAGCTAACTATTCTAACCCCACCTAACTATT
>NC_045736.1:32956647-32957823 GCF_008692095.1 Etheostoma spectabile | reverse complement strand
TGTTAGCTAACTATTCTAACCCTAGCTAACTATTTCAGCTGTTAGCTAACTATTCTAACCCTAGCTAACTATTTCAACCGTTCTATTCCCTTAGCAAACTATTTTAAACATTAGCTAACAATTTCAACCCTTATTATGTTTAAGTATTTTCACTGTTTCTCTTTTACTCTTAACTAATCATTCAAACTGTTTAGTTATTACTTTTAGCTAGTTATTTCAACCATTTAGTGATTTAGCCAAACGTATGTGTGTGCTCGCTAACAAGTTTTCACTCTGACTGCAACACAGTTGACTTTATTTTAATGTGTATATTCTTCTAATCCAAACATAACTTCTACTTTTTCAAGTTAGTTGAGCTACTCTACTGTACCTTCAGTTGTGGTACTCATTGTATGGGTCTCTCTGCAATAATTTGAGCTTATCTTGCTCTATTATATTTTCACATACCCCTGGCAACAGCACAAGTAACTACCTCCTGGGGTACACCTGGATGGGAATCACTGGAATAGAGTTTCTGTGCATTCAACTTGAGCTGAGTGTATGATCAGCTGTGTTAAGAAGCAATATTTTCATTGAACAGCAGTTTTTCTTTAATCCATAACTGTTTCTGCAGGATGCACACAGCTTGATAGAATCGGAAATGGAAATCTTTAAAACTATTCTATTATTGGGTTGTACTTACAGTTCTGTCCATTATTGTGTGTTTCGTGTTCATGTGTGTGTAAGAGGAAGTTGCTGACAGACATCTAATGGAGGAGATTAGTTTGAACCCCAGATCCTGCTGAAGCTCCCTGCGGCACTCTCTGGTCACAGATGGGGGGTTTAATTCGGTGTGTTATGGACAGTGTTGGGGAGTAACGGAATACATGTACTGGCGTTACTCATTCAGAATACAAATTATGAGTAACTGTATTCCGTTACAGTTACAATTTAAATAAGTGGTAATAGATATTTATAATCCGGTTGTTGAAATCAATGGATTGCATGACAATACTGTTTCACTATCTAAATAAATTAGGCAGCTCCATGCGTTTCACCAGAAGCCCCAATATGAAAACAAAAAAAATGAGCTTTATGCATGATCACTGCTAGAGGTAGAGATGGAGCCAGGACCGGCACAACAGAGCCAGGGCAGGAATGCATATCTATCTATCTATCTATCTATCTATCTATCTA
>NC_045736.1:32952802-32956637 GCF_008692095.1 Etheostoma spectabile | reverse complement strand
TATCTATCTATCTATCTATCTATCTATCTATTTTATTAAAGAAAGAACAGGGAGAAGGAAATATAACTTCGCCGTGCAACCTCTGCTTGCAGCAACCAAATTCCTCCACCTCCAACCTGAAGCATCAAAAAATCTATCTTCTTGTTCATATACACATTCAGCCAGTTGGAACAGGAGAACACACCAGATTAGGGCTGTTTAGTAAGCAGCATGCAATGGCCGCATTCTTACACTCAGAAAATGCAATTTAATGTAGAATTAAACCATATATTCAGAATACGTCACTCAGATTGAGTAAAGTAACAGAATACAGTTACAAATGACATTTTTGTTCATGTATTCTGTAACGGAATATGTTTTAAAAGTATCCTTCCCATCACTGGGTATGGTTCATTTATGCTGGTATGACATAAAGTGAGCGCCAGATACAGTTTGTTGCATCACAGTCATTCCAGCTTGTACCGATGGCAATCACCAGTTCCTGGTTGTTTATTGTATTTGCATGCACATAAAAAAATACTTTACAAAAATCAAGAGTAGGACAGAACTGCGCTTACATTGTTTATTAATACACTGCACAATGAAACAATTCAAGTGGAGTACTGTCTTTCAATAATGATTACAATGAGTAATTACATACTTGACTTGAGTTCATTAAACTGCACTAGCATCACGTATTTAACAGAAAATAGAGTACTACAGTTTTACACCTGACACAAAAACAAGAAGCTGAGTTTCTACTGAATCAAGATGCAAACCAGAGGAAGTGCTGCGTTACACTGATAAGACAGAAAAGTTAAACTGTGGTAATTATTGTACGACTAACCAAATATGTCTTAGTCTCACTGGGTGAGTGAAACGTCAGTGGGTGGATGCAAAATGATGGGAAAAAAACCCAGCTGAGACTGAAGTCAAATTAGAAAACACGCAGAAATGGCCAGTCAACCATGCCTGAGACTTTCTCCATCCCTTCTTTCATTTCAGGTTGAGTGCTGTGGACGAAAGAACTGGGCTCGTGATGCAATGCAGGGCAAAGCTGCAGATCATAACAACGCTGTCTGGTGTTGGAATCTGTTTTCTTTTTGTCTTTGTTTTATCAAAAAGTAAAACTAATTTCCTTCATTAATAGGCACTCAATTATGATTAAGTTACTCTCTGAAATGACCACGTAATGTAATCATTTCCTAATGAGGCCTCTTAGAGCTGCAAAAACCTATAAACACAGATTGTAGTGCAAACCATAGAAACAGTCTGTAAATCAAAAGAGAAATGCAAGTCCATGAAATACTGGGCTTTATCATGTTGTCGTAATAACATCAATTAGAGTATACTCGTGTTTATGTAGTGCTTAGGCAAAGGAGAGTTAACCAAGTGCATATAAACATGAATCATGGCATATATACTGAATACTGAAAACGGTGGGATAAAGGAGTGAGCCTTTGGAAACAGAAAGTCTTTGCTGAGCCCTGGAAACACTAGTCAGCCAGTGGAGATGTTTCTAGATACACTTTGACATTTAACCCCACATGGGGGGTTACTATCCGCAGTGGAAAACAAAGAGAAAGAACTGGGACCAGAAAAGGGAGTCATCTCGAGCACAGTCATACCATGTAGTGGACATATGCATTATATAGGCTATAGACTTTTTTTTAATTTAATGAACTTTTTTTCTTCATCATTTTTGGGGCATTTATGCCTTTATTGCATAGCCGACAGTAGCGTGATGATGGGAAATGACACACAACAAAGGTCCCCACTGGGACGTTATGGTTCAGGTTCAGTGCCTCAACCCCTAATACCACCAGGCTATAGACCTCAACATCTACACTTTATACCTAAATCATGCCATTCAAATTACTTTTGCTTTGTTGGATTTTTGTGTCTAAAGGCAACATGATATCGTGACTTTGTGTAAACATATACGCCAACTTTCTTAAGCTGTATCCATTTCATCCTACCTGTCCTACACGCCTGTGTAAGTAAATGAACCGACGGGTGAGTTCAGGAAACGTGACACGCAGGACACAAAGAGAACGCTGATTCTGGAATAAAAACAAAACATGGATATTCTCATACATTTACAGTTAGAATAAAAATAAAACACAATACAATTAAGGTTAAAAATAAGTAAGTATTCCAAAAAGTAAACATGTTTAATGCACAGGAGAAAAATCATTTCAAGCCAGACCAGATTTTGATGTCGCCCAGGGGCATGTAATTCAATAACTTTTCATCTCTACTAACTGGTTTCCCCAGTATCATTCCTGCTCGTCACATCAACAGGCCATGTAAACGTCTTCCCTGGGCGATGCATTCATTTCAAAAGGTGATAGTTTATTAAGCCAAGTGTTGCCTGCTGGATGAGGGCATATGTCTGATTTAGTAGCAGACATTCATGATGCACAAAAGGTTTCTGTTTATATTCCATCTTTGCTAGAGCATGTTCACCACTGTGAGAGTATTCTTCCATACTCACTGTAACATGTACAGGTTGGGAGGGTCACTGGTGGAATGTAACTAAGTACATTTACTCAAGTACTGTACTTAAGTACAAATTTACTTAACTCTTTTCTATGTCAGATAGAAAATATTCTACTTTTTACTCCAGTCCATTCATCTGACAGCTTTAGTTACTAGTTACTTTATAAACACATGTAGTTTATAAAATCTGAAGTTTTATTAGAAATTAATCTACCCAACAATATCTAGACCTACAAGTCCAGCTGAAATATTAGCTGATTAACCACTTAACAGAATTAGCTGGATCATTTCCACTTTTAAAAATTGGAGGATTTATCTGCATAGAGTTATTTTATTTATTGTTTTAAACTATTTTTATGGGCATTTCCGCATTTTAAAAAAACATGTTGGGTCATTTTAGGCCTTTAATTCCACATGACAGCAGAAGAAATAAAGGGGGGAGAGGGGGGGAATGACATGCAGCAAGGGCCGCGGGTCGGAGAGAACCTGCAGCCGCTGCATTGAGGAGTAAACCTCCATTTATGTGCGCCTGCTCTACCAACTGAGCTAACCCGGTCACAACATTTCCACATTTTTTATGATAGGACAGCTCAGATATGAAAGGGGGGGGAGACATGAAGGAAACCGTCACAGGACAGACTGGACCTTGTGCATCGAGGAATAAATCTCTACATATCTCTGTACATTTGAAATGCAGGATTTCTACTTGTACCAGAGTATTTTTACAGTGTGGTATTAGTACTTTTACTGAAATAAAGGCGATCTGAATACTTCTTCCACCACTGCAGTTTGCTCACATGTACAAAGCCCACACACACATAACTAAGAAGGTATATGACGTACCCACCACCTATCACCACAAAGAGCTGTCATTGTAAACCTTGTATTCCACAAAGCTTTACAGTACAGCAAGTTAAAGCATTCTCAGGATTCTCATCTCATGTCTGTCTGTCACACTTTAAACTGAAGGAAACCAAAGAGACGAGATTAGTCGGGTTATGTGTTTATGAAACGTTTGTTTTCACTCTTAAAATGGAGATGAAGACAGCTCGGGTGGTGTCAACGACAAGTTTCAACTTCTGCAAACTGACTGGTGCAGTGCAGTTTCAGAATTACAGGCCAGAGGACTGGTTTATCGGACTTGAATATAGGTGACGTCATATTACTGACAAACAACTGTAATAATAACAATAATAATTCAATACATTTATATAGCGCTTTATCATAGACACTCAAAGCGCTTCAGGGGGGAGGACTACTCTCTAACACCACTAATGTGTAGCACCCACCTGGGTGATGCATCAGCTTGGTAGAGAGGGAGGGGAACATGTTTTCAGTGGGGGGGGGGGATCAG
>NC_045736.1:32952392-32952792 GCF_008692095.1 Etheostoma spectabile | reverse complement strand
ACCCGGAGAAAATCCACGCACACACAGGGAGAACATGCAACTCCCCAGAGAAAGGCCCGGGACCACCTGGGTTCCAACCCGGGACCTTCTTGCTGTAACTGTAGGGGTGCTTTCGTAGTTTGTTTTTGGATTTTTAATCACATTTATGTATTTCACTGTCCAGCATTATTAATGTATGATAGACATAGATAGGATATGGACAGGTTGGATATAAGCCTGCTGATGCATTCTCAACTTCTCACAATTGGCGTTTTTCCACCACATGGTACCTGCTCGACTCGACTCGCTTTTTTTGGTTCTCCACTATGACAAAAGTCCCTGGTTCCTGCTAAGTGGAACTTTATTTTAGTACTACCTCAGTCTAGGTTCCAAGAGAGCTGAGGGGATACCAAAAGGTGAC
>NC_045736.1:32943939-32952382 GCF_008692095.1 Etheostoma spectabile | reverse complement strand
GCAGACTGCTGATTGGTCGGAGAGAAATGTCCCTAATCACTGCGTCATCATTCCATGCGACAGACAAGGGGGGGTCCCGAACAAACCCCCCGTCTTTAAGTAGTTTATCTAGCTGTGCTTTTTGGCTGCCTCCAGCTTCTTTAGAAACGTCTTCTTCTGGCAAACAGCCACACGACGAGAATCAAATACACCTCCGACGTTCTGTGTGTGTGTCGTGTTAGATCACGGCAGTTTCCTGCAGCGTCGCTATGACGACCAGCCACGCTCGCCAGAGGCGGTACTAATCTGTAAAGGAAAAAGGAGGACGGGGCACCGCGGCCGAGTCGAGCCGGCACCATGTAATGGAAAAACACCAAAGCAATCCCGACTGAAGGTCCACGTCACATGCGTCTACATCAGTGGATGGAGTTGGCTCCGTTGGCATGGGGATGGATCTGTTAGCTCTGCTACGATCTCATCCAAAGCACTGTCAGGACCTTCTGAACTTACTGCCACTTCACTTAGATGTTTGAGCTTCACTCTGCAGGAGGATTTAGGTGCAGAGTTTTTCCACATTCATCTGACGAAGGAGGAACATTGCAAAGTCACAGTAGTTGTGAATCTCTTGCATTCCATTCTGTAAAAACTGTAAACAAAGCCTCTCTCATCTGTTTGAATTTGTATCATATATTAGTTTCATAAATTGTTACACTGTTTTCCTTCCTGAAGATGTATTAGCGTGAACCCGCTGAACCCATCCTCCTTTCTTCTGGTGTTATTGGAGTGAATGGAGCGACTGTTAGTAAATGTACAGTATATATCTTTGTGTGAGAACATTGTGAACTGAACCCTGCTTTGTGTTTCTGTTCTCCGATCGCTCGTAACTGCTTTCAGGGTCAACTCACAGAGGTCGAGCCACTAGATCATGGGATAGAAACCACAAAACAATCGTGATCAGATTGTTTCATAACACCGATCCCAATCCAGCATGCAATTTATCCAAAAGCGATATGGAATCCTTGAATTCTCTAGTGCACACTCACTGCACTTAATTTACAGCAAGCCAGAAGACAGCGTGCATCCAGCAGACGGAAGGGTTAGGAGGTTGTTTTTTTTAATGAAAAACAATATTAGACACACATTATTATTGAAACTCTTTGTATACCATGTCTTAAAACATGAGCATCTCTGAAAAGGCTTCTCTGGCTGAAAGTTAAAAGTGTGTTTTGGTGTTGTCACGGGTGTGCTCTGTTGCACCTGTAAACACACCCAACAGTGATGTCATGTGTGTACCAACACACCTGGGAGTACACCTGTAGGCCTACATCCCTGCAGCAGGGTCAGGGGTTAAACCACTGGAGGACAGCAAAAACAGTGGGTGATACATTTTTTTTTGTATCTTTTCAGCCTGCTGAGTTGACAGGTCATTGATGGAATAACAGCCACAGAGCTTGCATGTCAACTGAGCAAAGTCCATCCGCCATGTGATGTGGTGGAAAGCTCCAGACAAATCTAGCAAGTGGATCTTGAGTTGGGGATACATTTGTCAAAGTTTTTCCACATTTAAACTTGTTTGCAAGACCGGTGAAGCCTGAACATAACTGGTATTTACCCTAGAGAAACCTAGTCAGACATGTCATGCATAGCCACAACTTCCAAGTTGTTTTGACCACAACCCTGTATCCTTTCAAACTGGCCCTCTGTGGTCACAAAATACAATATGACACACCAGTTCATGTTGTGACATATAGGCCTAGTGTCTCAACTGGTGACATGGGATGCTGATATAGCCGTGTCGTTTATGTGTTGGCCCAAAAAAAGTGATGTGTAGTTTTTTGTGCCTTTAACTCTCAGGACAGAGAGTGACCGCGGTGGGCCAAGGAGAGAGCCCACAGACTTCAGGTCCCGTTCGGACAGGAGGCCAGTAGTACGTCCAGAAACATAACTCCTCATCAGCATTACAGCCCGAACCACACCTCAAAACAAGCGCAAAAACACAGCAGCTCGCACATTTAAGTCCACCAAACAAACAAACGGAACATCCGGGAAACGAAACCTGATCTGCAAAAGACGTGGAATGTCTTCTTTCTTTTCTTCCGCCCTTCAAACCCGGCAATGATGGAGGAGTAAAAAGCGACATGATTGGTGGATGCAGCCAGCAAAGGAGAAATGTAAACCGCTTGGTTTTGTTGCATCGGGGGGGTTGAAAACGGAACGCTCCCCTCTTGTTTTTTTCTTCCTCGCTTCAATGACAGCAGGAGCCAGCCGGCCGGGCGGTGCGGTGCGGTGCGGTGCGGCGCGGCGCGGTGGGGAGCTTCCCCCGGTACGACAAGGATTTCCCGGCAGGTCTGCGGTAAGGACCACGACAGAACAACACCAGCACTAGAATAAACAGGCAGTGTGAGTGGGCATCAAATCAATGCGAATCACCAAGAAGGGAGAACAAAAATTGCACACAATACACAATGGTGTTGCCCGGGGCTGCCGCGATAGCTCTCAGACAAACCCGGGACAGACTCGCTCGGGTTTGCTTGCTTGGCAGCTGCAGGGCCAATGGAAATATGCACGGAGCCAGCTGCGCTAGGCTGCAGCCAATGGAAGAATGTGAAATGCTGAGCTGCTACTGGCTCCAAATGGTAAGGTTAGGGTGGCTGCAGCAGCCACGCCGCCGCCGCCGCTTAACTTCCACAGAATTAAAAAAAGAAGAAGCTATTTGTGTTTTGGCTGCTGCAGTGGCCATTTTAGGTAAGAAGCGCCCTTTAACTTTTGGATGCGGCTTGTCATTGTGGAGACGTGTGAGTGTAGGGAATGGTGTGTGTGTGTGTGTGGTCGGTGTCTAGACTGGACCGTGGCGGCAAAACGGCGCATCCACACTGAATAACCTCCGCGGAGCGGGTAGCTTCATGTGGATTAAATAGATATTGCACACAGCTCCACTCCTCCTCCTCTTTTCATCCCTCCTCCTCCTCTTTCCTCTCCCCTCCCCTTCACCTCCCCATCTCTCTCTCTCTCTCTCTCTCGCTCGCTCTCTCCTCTCTCCCCTCCCTCCCCTGCCTGCTAATTTTTTATGCATTTTTCTAAACTGTCATGGCGATTTTGTGTCCTTGGAAATAAAAAGCGCCAGTGTTTTTTCGGGCTAACCGGGAGGATGTCTCGCCGGTGAGAGCGTGTGTCCGGTGTCTGGAGCAGGTGAGCAGTCCGCCGGGGAGGGTTTTTCGGTGCGGAGATGTCCCCGAGAAGGAGTTTAAGAGGCTGTCCACACGTGTAACGTTGAAGTAGAGGGCTGTTATAATGTATTTACAACAGCGATGCAGTGACATTACTGAGCTAGCGGAGAAGGCTAGCTCGGTAGCAACGGGGGCTAACATGAACTAGGACACAGTGTCTCCTTTTCTCCGTCCGTGTGTGTTCTGTGTTTTTCATCCCGTTGTGTTCGCCCGGAACTTCTCCCCCCTCTTAGCTAGCTCTTCCCAACTTGTGGCAATACAGTGTCTTGCAACGTTCAAGCTAGCTGTGTGTTAGCCCCTGCGTCTGCTAGCATTGATTATATAGCCTCAGAGAGGTGTAAGCTAGGTTGTTAGCCAGTTAGCCTCTTGAACATGTGTAGCTGTAGCAGCCAGGCATGTGTGTGGGCATACAATGAGTCATGCAAGCACATTGAGTCATGAAGTGGCGGTGTTTGTCCGCCTGTACATGGGCTCTCATCTGGCCAGGTGTGACAGCTCCTGGGCAACAGACAAAAGGGTGTGCTAAGAGCTCACCCCGGTCTGTCTTAATGGGAAATTGTATGAATTGTGAATATGAAAAATAAGTTAAAGTTGAACAGTTTTCAATATATTTAGACTTCAGGATGAAGACTTTGTCCTCCACATATTTTCCCCCCTCAAATCTTCTATATTTGGCACAGCAAAATGTAGATGGAAATGTGTTCATTTCCTCTCATCTGGTGCTTTTGGTTTTTAATGACCTCAAAAGGTTGCTGGTTCGATTCCCCTCAGGTCAGGATGACACTTTCATGTTTCATCAGCAGGTTGCACGTGGCCCAGAGGTTAAACACCTGACAGGGGGATGAGGCACCCAGCTTTGCCTTGGTCTTGTTGTGTTGTTGCATGTGGACCATAGTTGTACTATATTTTATTAAAAAAAAAAAGCGCACCTTTACTCTGCGGACAATTTGTTTTTGAGATCATACGTGTGTTTTTAGTACTTGGTCATTTTGTTTGTTTATATTTGAAATAACCAGTTTTAAACCTAGTACCACTTTCTGTGCATTTCTTAAAGCCTTTTGTAATAATTATATTGTAGTGTGCAGATGACCCCTTTCTGGCATTTTGCAAAAACTGAATTACTTAATGTTGTAACTTGAGTAACAGTGTGACACTTTCAAGGATCCACCTGTTGTGGAGAAATGCAAGAGCAAACCTGTTTGATCACAAACATTACATTTTTTTTCTTCATTTGAATTGAAATAATGTGTGCCTATCTCCTGCACTGATTGCAAACACTTCATCAGTGTTTAATATATATATCATTAGTACCATAATAATAATACATCAAGATAGATAAGCAATTACATCTACTCTTCCTGGCCAGTTCCTTTTTATTAGGAACACCTATACAATTGAATTAATTTCAATACAACAGATCTGTCATAAATTCTACATTGAGGAAGATTATAATGTTCAATTTTTGTTGACACTGTCTGTTATTCTGTTATTACACACAGCCCTGAATTACACACACATGTTCAGTACCTATCCATGCACTAATGGAGAGATGTCAGAGTGAACTGGACTCCATTGTACTGATGTGTTTGTAACCCCCCCCCCCCCTTCACGTTTGTAAATGGAGTGGGAAAAACATCTGAAACACTTCACAATATAGTGCAGTCCAGTACAACACCACTGCTAATCAATAATTAACATGTAGGGCCTAGTTAAATTACACCTCTACAACAATGCCAATCAAAACTGAACATTATTATCTTTGTAAAAGTAGAATTTATGCTGAACCTGTTGTATTGGATTGCCTTAGATTTTCGAGGTGTACCTAATAAAGTACTCTCACATTGCCAGAACTTTCTCCACAGCGCTGCAGAGGAAGGTCTGGCTAGTCCTCACAGCATTACGGGACCAGGTAACCATAGTCCTCAGATTGGACAGATAGTCTAGCTAGCTGTCTGGATTTACCCTGCAGAGATCTGAGGACCAGGTAACCATAGTCCTCAGATTGGACAGATAGTCTAGCTAGCTGTCTGGATTTACCCTGCAGAGATCTGAGGACCAGGTAACCATAGTCCTCAGATTGGACAGATAGTCTAGCTAGCTGTCTGGATTCACCCTGCAGAGATCTGAGGACCAGGTAACCATAGTCCTCAGATTGGACAGATAGTCTAGATAGCTGTCTGGATTTACCCTGCAGAGATCTGAGGACCAGGTACCCATGGTCCTTATGTATCCACCAAAGGTTAGAACGCCAACACAAAGAAAGATGAAGGTGAAAGACATCCGGCCTAAATTAGTGACATCTGGCAGGAATTCCCGGCAGCACCGGTGCTATCCCGGAAGTGGGACGCCATGGATATAGACTGAGGTGTACCTAATAAAGTAACCCATGAGTTTATCTGCAGCAAGTATTACAGGTGCATTTTAGTAAAGAGAAGCTCCACTGGTTGATGCTATTCACGTAGTAGCACTGCAGTAAAATGAAAACTACCTCTTTAAGTATTAAAAGCTGCGTTTCCTCCAAGCAGTCAGGGTCAGTCTGACACATTAGAATGGTTATGTTTGCGTTTCCATTATCAAAGGTTGTGGATGGTACCAACAGAATCGCTCCATTCCATCCCGTTTTTCATTACTCCTCTGTTGTAGTACCTAGCATATTGATCCAATTTAATAAAGGTGGAGCTAGGAACTAGGGATGCTAATTAGATTTGTTTTTCTGACTGATTTGCCGACCTGCGCTACGATACTTTGTCCCTTTAGTGAAATTTGTTTTAGACAAACTCACAAATGTTTTAAACAAAACCATACAGGACCAATTGTAGAAGTCACAAAAATAGATTAAGTATTGCACACATTTACACTGTGGTAAAATGATATTGCACGGAGGGCTTGGTGATATACAGAAAATCAAATATCACGATATTTTTGACCAAATACCTTTTCATGTCAATATTGCAATGATATTGTATGGTTGACTATTGGTGCTTTAACAAAATGTTATTTACACAACGAGATTTTTGATAAATATTCTCCAGAAATGATTTAATGACTTAGTGGGTAAAGGTAAATAATAGAACAGCTAGAACAGTCTGGTAGTTTCAGAAAATGAAAACACTTTACTGTAATGCAGCCTGTAAAACCAGGGAAAGAAATATCCAAAATCAAAGACTATATGTAGTCTCATATCATGATATCGATACATCAATATATTGCCAAGCCCTAACTGCACATAACACATATTTCCTTCAACCCCCATGAAACACCATGAAACTGTACAATCGCTCCAAAGGTAGGAACAAATGAGTTTTTAAAGCAAACATTAATCGTTAATGGCAATGACAATGACAAGCAGGCAACAGAGTCCCAGTTCACTCGTTCAGAACGCTCAAATATAATCAACTTGCTAGTTAAATATCAGATAGGAATATAGGCTATTGAATAGCTTATTTTATATAGTAGAGCTCACCTGCTAAAGCGGCGCCCATATACAGAGGCTCAGTCCTTGACGCTGCAGCTGCGAGTTTAACGCTCTACTTTCAAGTCTAAGCTGGCCTGTTAAAAATAAAGACCTAAAAACAGTTTGTCATTAACATCCCACTAGAAAACCCTGCAGTCAGTTGATTGGTGCAGATGTTTCCCTGCATCATCGGCTGGATGGAGCTGGATGGAGCAGTGGATAGTGCAACAGCAACACTGCGAATTGCAATTGAACATTATAGTGGCACTTTTTCATAAAAAAACAATAACTAACAAAGGTTGCTTTTTCATGAGTAATTCTAACGGCAAACTTCATCTCTCTAAAAAACTAATTTAGTACAACTTAATAAATATATATTTAAAAATATTTTTGGGGCATTTTTGGCCTTTTATTAGATGGGACAGCTAAAAACAGAGCCGCAGGTTGGAATGGAACCCCCGGCCGCTGCGGCAAGGACTGAGCCTCTGCCTGTGGGGTGCACACGCCACCAGGTGAGCCACGTGAGCCAAGCGCCCCATGGAACTTAATATTAATTACATTTTGGTTGCAGGTTTAACAGCGAATGACAATCATGCTTAGAGCAGACTTGGTTGTTTTTGATACAAGAGAAAAGCAGACACTGTAGCTGTGCCCCAACTTCACACTAACTCATGTCTGCTGTCAATCACACTGCAACTTTAGAATGTCACTGCCAATTCAACTTATCAGAGAGATCACACAATTGTTTTTTTTAAGTTAATTTTTGGTTTCGGGGGTGTTCATTGAGTTGCTTGACCGTCATCCACAGTTCTAGACTTAGGTGTGGTGACAGTAATTGACATGCTGTCATTTAATCCAAAAAGTAAGGTATTTTTGACTGTATTGTTGCATGTCTCACTTGCAGTTTTTGAAGTAAAGAGCTGAAAAATGGGCTAACCGTTAACAGGAACAATCGGACATACATTTAAATGCCATCTGTAAATAGACAGTATAAGATGCTGCCGCTGGAAGGGGCAGTAAATTACAACTGGATTATTACAACTTCACTTAACTACGGTGCCGTAAAGTCTAGACTCAGAGCTCTGTGATGTGCGTAGTGACAGTACAGAGGAACGTTTGGCTTAAACAGAGCGACAGTAAGAACCTAATATACCATCATTTCTGAGATTAAACTACATTCTGGGTTATATTTGCACTGAATAACGCATGGTTACTGCTGTCGCCGTGGTCCTGCTACACATCCTGCAGTGCCCTGTTACATCCTGCTACGCTCTGCGGTGCCCTGCTACGTCCTGTTGCACCCTGCAACGGCCAGTTACATCCTGCTACGCCCCGCTACGCCCCGCTACGTCCCGCTACGTCCTGTTACGTCCTGTTACGCCCTGCTACGTCCTGTTACAGCCTGCAACGCCCCGTTACATCCTGCTACGCCCCGCTACGTCCCGTTACATCCTGTTCCGTCCTGCTACGCCCTGCTACGTCCTGTTACATCCCGCAACGCCCAGTTACATCCTGCAACGCCCAGCTACGCCCAGCTACGTCCTGCGATGCCCTGTAGTGCCCTACTATGCCATGCTAATTCTTGGGACTATTATTGCCACTATTCATCACACCCCCAACCGGCCCCGTCAGACACCCCCTACCAAGAGCCTGGGTCTGTCTCAGGTTTCTGCCTAAAAGGCTGTTGCACTGCTTGCTCTTGGGGGAATTACTAGATCTGTTGGGTCTTTGTAAATTACAGTGTGTCGTCTAGACTTACTCTATCTGTAAAGTGTCTTGAGAT
>NC_045736.1:32941252-32943929 GCF_008692095.1 Etheostoma spectabile | reverse complement strand
ATGAATTGATACTATAAATAAAATTGAATTAAAATTAAATAATCATAACTCTTGCTGCACACATGAACAGGTGGGCAATATTGGCTCACACTTTAAATAGCCCCCTCGTGAATTAGCCTACTGCTGCTATGTTGAATGAAAACGAAACACAACCAAAAACAATAAAATGGAAATTAAAAACACACAACCCAAACTAAATACAATGGATGTAAACAAAATTGCACTTAGACATAAAGAGTGCTTAAAGCGTATGCGTGTGCGTGCGTGTGTGCGTGCGTGCGTGTGTGTGTACACCATTTTACACTCTCCTGTTTGTACTTTGTCGACTAAACGCCCGGTGATTGTGTACTGTTGCAAAGACGGAGACGGCCCATCTGTTGTAGTTTTTTGTTTTGTTCTTTTTTCAAGCTCGCCAGGAGTCCCGCCTCCTCACACAGAGATCATGCGGCTGACATGGGACTAGAGGGCTCACTCCTTGTTACGCTAACGGACCGAGAGTGGTCATCCAGTCTCAGAGAGAGAGACAGAGAGAAGCATGCAAATGGGAATTATCGTGGCTGGAAAAATGATTGACTTTGTTTTTATTTATCGTGCAATTAATTGATTTGACTATCGCGATAGGTCTAATCACTGTAATCATAGGGATACAATCTTTCAGAATGAAGCTACAAAAGTAGCTAATAATACTATTTATTTATACAGCATTTCATAAATAACAGCGTGTGCGTGTGCGTGTGCGTGTGTGTGTGTGTGTTGTGTGTGTGTGTGTGTGGTTCTGCTAGCGTTTCAGTTTCCTGATAAAGGCAGCATCATGCATTGTCTTATAAGCACCATCATTGTTTGCAGGTGACTGGACGACTTTAAGACCAAGCAGTACTGTAATGATGACACAGGTTTCCCACGCCATGGTTCACCCAGACAGACGCTGGGGTTTTACTTTAAAAGTTTTAGTTTGGATAGACTGCTTTCCTCTATTCATTCCAAACTAAAACTTTTAAAAAAGTTTTAGGTTGAGAAGGCAGCTGTACATCTACATAAAAAACATTATGGTGATATTGCAGAATAATCTGTTCTTGGTAAAACCCAAAATG
Organism: Etheostoma spectabile; assembly: GCF_008692095.1. Taxonomy (NCBI): domain Eukaryota; kingdom Metazoa; phylum Chordata; class Actinopteri; order Perciformes; family Percidae; genus Etheostoma; species Etheostoma spectabile. Next base: position 32,942,838 of record NC_045736.1, on the reverse strand, counting down.
GCCCACACAGACCTCTGGTCTAAAGTTTTGAATAGTAGTGGAGGTTGGACCTTGACTTGAGTCTTTGTCGCGTCTTCTGTGGTTGAGCTTCGTCATTAGAGGAGTCAGTTAAATTGTGGCTACTTAATATCCACGTGAATTACATAATCGTCTTTTACATGGATATTAAGTTGCCACATTCTTTTCTTTTTTTAAAGCGTTTTTAGACCGTATTTCATATAGGACAGCTGAAGACATGAGAGTGGGAGAGCGAGGGGGAATGACATGCAACAAAGGGTTGCAGGGCTGAGTGGAACCTGCGGTCACTGTGTCGAGGACTAAACCTATATAGGGGGGCCTGCTCAACCAGGTGAGCTACCCTGGCGCACAACACATTATCATTTATGATGATGATCCCAGTTGTGTTCTTCTGCAACAGAGCAAATGAGGCATACAGCTTTAGCGTTCAGTCGGCAAAACCGATGCGTGTGCTACTTCTTAGACGTGTTAGAGATGAGATTGGACTCTATTGTTTACCTTGGTGGAAATTTCTTCATTAAAGCTGCGGATTTCCACGTCAACTTCTCGCTTCAGGCTCTTTCCCAGTGACATTTTTACCTGCCAACAGGCCTTTAGTCCTGCAAGCGTTTTAACATCAATCGGGACACTACTATATACTACGACGCCTCCATAATCACGCACTTAAAGCATCACTCCTCAGTGAACTGCCTCCAAATCTGAGATCTTTTTCTAGTTAAGTACCCTAGTCATCACGTTTACATGTAGAAAATAAAGCATTCATTCAGTAAGAAAGTGAAAATATTAAACAAGGATAGGGGTATTAGGTATAAATCCGTTTTTATTTTCTTTATTTGAAAGTCTGGCAACCAGAGTGTTTGCTTAAAACTAATTCTGGCTCTTGGAAAAATGTAGTTGATGACCCCTGCAGTACTGTATGTATGTCATTGCCACAGTAGCAGCGGACTAGGTCAGCTGGATGCTTGGCATGAGGGGGAAAAAGGGTGGCTGTGTCAACAGGAGATGTTGCAGAGTTTGAGATTTGGATGTGATTAGTGATCTGCCTAATTAATAGGAGTATGTCACTGTGTAATACCCGGGCCAGGCTGCCAGTGACAACGCTGTCCGCTCCTTTGTTTGGTCCCTCGTGGAAGCTTGTAGAGTCGAGGCAGGGACGGAGCGAGGAGGTGCTGTGTTCCATTTTAAAGACGCACCCCCCTCTCTTTGCGCGTGGAAACACAGGGCTGAATTTGGTTTGGATTTAGCACAGCTGGCTGGTCCTCCTCGTCCCTCAAGTGACTCGTCGCCTGATGATTCTCAGACGCAGGAACCGTCGGGCTCTTTTGTGCAAGGGGGTGAGCCAGGGGAGTAAGGTCATTGAAAAGAGAACGGCTCGCTCTGCCGAGACGCCCCAGAAGGATTTCTGTCTGTGGCTGCACAGTATAGTCTGCCGTGGCACAGCACCAATGTTTCAGGTGATAAGAATCAATCCTGAAGGTTGTTTTATTCTAAACGGGATTTCACTGGTAATACTTAAAACTGTAATAGGATATATATATATATATATATATATATATATATATATATAT
>NC_045736.1:32939240-32941242 GCF_008692095.1 Etheostoma spectabile | reverse complement strand
ATATATATATATATATATATATATATATATATATATATACTGAAATAAAACATACGCAAAAGGCAATTTAACGTATAGTTGTGGCACTTCAATAAATAAAGTCTAACAGAATGAAAATATATAATTATTTCTTTAAATAGAAACTTGTCTTCTTTGTAAACATTGTCCATATGTTCCCTTAGTTTACAGTCTATATTTTGAAAAAGCAGTAGAAAACCGCAGAAGATTACGTCCTTCGATGTTAAACTCCTGCTTCCTGTAACTCCTACATTTCAGCTGCTGATTGGTTCTTTCATAGTCCGCGTTCTGAGTTAGTACACCCATACGTCAGTAGCCCCGACATATTAATGAGTACTGTTCACTGTTTTTGTAGAATGTTAAAATAAAGGGCAAATGAATCGGGGTGTTTGAGGAATGTTGTCTCGAGCTCTGGTGGCTGTGGCGGAGCCAGAACCCAGCGGCGCTGCTCGCGGTGGAGTCCTGGGGTCACATGGCCGATGGCTCGCCTTACGGGGAGTTGTTTCTATTTATTTTAGACCGGTAATCTCATCGTGACATACAATTTCATTCTTAAAGCACAAATTTTCTGCTAATTTTCAGGTTCATCATGGTATTTAGAGGTTGTACCAGGATAGGTTTGTGTTTTTAATTTTCAAAAAACACCATATTGTTGTCGTACTGCACATTGCTGCAGCTCCTCTTTTCATCCTGTGTGTTGAGCTCTCTGTTTTAGCTCCAGAGTGAGACAGTAAGTACTGCTTGCCAGTCAGTTGCAGAGCATGAGGACATGCCTTTCTAGCAGCTAAGGGAACAAATATTCAAATGGTTCAGCTGATGATGTAGACGGCCCTGCTCACCTGAGACTGTATGTGTGGAAGCACCTGAGACACAAAACAACACCCAGTTTTTTACATAAATGGGCACTTTAAGCAAGGCCTTATAAAAGTAAGTGGCAACAAGGTCATCACTGCGATGACATCTCAAATCATTTTCACTGACCTTATGATTGGAGGGATTTAAACATGTCAAACAACAGATTTTTCTTGGTTAAAGAACGACAATTACCAGATAAATGAAACCCTGGTGTGTTTGTCTGCCAGTTCGGCCACATAAGGCTGCAAAATGAGTGAGAAGCAGACGGTTGTTTCATTTCTGAAAACCACATGCTCTTCCAATAATATTCATGGGTGACAGGTGTGTCGGGATAAAAGAACTCTGCACCAAGCTGGAAAATAGCCTCCACAAGCTGTCTTTCTCACTTAGATTTAACTACAGTCTTTTTTGTGGGGGTTTCATGTCACTCTTCTTTCAGTCTGTGTTTTTCTTTAGGTTCAACTTTCTGTTTTGGTGTGGAATGGAGGGCTTTGAGTGGAGGGGGAGAGCGGGATTTCCATGTAATCTGGAGAAACCATCAGTCTTTTGGACTCCCAGCCCACTGCTTTGAAGGCTGCCATCACCACCCCGCCAGCGTACAGCTACGTCTTCCATGAGTCCCCCCGGAACTCGCAGACAGCAAGCATTAAATTAGTTCTGTCTGTTTCACAAAGAACCGGGCTGGTTAAAGTCCAGTTAACTGACGTGATAAACAAGCTCTCCAGTTAGCTAATGTCCGCTCTCTGAGCTAACGTTAGGCTGTGACAGACAACGGTAGAGAGAAACATACCCACCTGTGGGTTGGGAGCTCCAGGTGAAGCTGACGTAGATTATCCCAGTTTTTCCATGCTGGTCGGCTTTCTTCTTTGGCATTCAGTGGCAGTCTAGAACATTTGCAACATTAGGTGTATACGCTGCCCCCGTCAGGCCTGGAAGGATTGCACAGTTGAAGCCGAAACCCAAATTTCGTTTTTTTTTTTTTTCAATTAAAGGTAATCCAGAGAAAATGAAGCATTTAAATTCGAACCCCTGCTGTAGCAGGAAATGGTTAAGGCTCCAGCATGGCTAAGCAGGAAGTCAACATTTAGGATTATTGTCTCTACAGATAAACATACTCTGACTCTTTAAA
>NC_045736.1:32937037-32939230 GCF_008692095.1 Etheostoma spectabile | reverse complement strand
AAAAAACTTTATTGAACTTTACACCCAAATAAATGAGTTCAACATATACAGTACTTTATGTTGTGTTTTTGTAGGCTACAGAAACTAATATTAAACTAAATAGAGAATTTTAATATTTAAAAGGCAATACATAAATATGAAGATAATGCATTTGTTGCTATTTATATATATATATATATATATATATATTTTTTATAAATAATTGACAGTAATTTAGTCCATTATCATCCACCCCAAAATTCCTGATTAATTAATGACATTAATATGCAGGGTTTGAAGAAATGTTCTATTAATGTCAAATCACACGCTTTCACGTCTGAAAATGACTAGAGCCACATGTGGAGGAGACGACAACCCTCTGTTGACAGAGAGAGAGAAGTAAAACACTGTTGCACTCTGTCTGTACTCACTACTGAAGCAGTTTATTCTCTAAGTAATACTTGCATGACGTTATCATATTAGCACCTTAATTACCTTTCCTGGAAAAGAAAAGCTTGACAGTGAAGAGAAACAAAGACATGGAAGCAATTAACAGCGACGGCATAAGGAAAGAAAGGAGAATATATATATATATATATATATAGAAATGGAGAAAGGAAAACAAATTGTAATTCTATTACTAATCTCTAATACTATTCTTTGACAGTTTCCTTTCGAGCCCACACATGCAGGATGTAGGCCCTGTTATCAGTCAACTATTGTCGATACCAATACCAGGTTCCTGAACGATACTTATTTCGATTTAAAAAATTAATTTTAACAAAAAGAAATTGTAACATCACACATTACGACACAACTCTTTTTATTTAGTTTTTAGCTCCTCCTATGTAAGCATTGTCTCTGTGTAACGTAGAGTTTTTCCTGCGACATGTGACGTCGGACAGCCAATCAGCAGCATGATTAGATCTTAGAAGAAGAGCATGATGCATACCTAATGGCTCAATGATGCTGATGAGATTTACTCCTTAGGTATTGAATGACGAGGGATTTTTGATTCTCGTTACTTTAAAGACAACTCGATCAACGCTTAAAGAGTTTTGAATTCAATATCCAGCCCCACCCACACATAATAAATAAAATATGTTTTATATTCATATAATATTTTATACAAGCTTGTTTATACGCACGTTAAACAGATTGCTTGATTGAAAAATTGTCAAGTCGTTTAGTGTTTCTATGGCAACAGGAGACAAAGTGACGAGGCTATGATGCTGTATTGTCCTGTTTCCATACTGGGTTACTCTCCCTCTGTGTTCAGTCTCACGCCGGGCCCGCCGCATGACGCGTCCTCCCACATGACACACGGAATGCATCACGCAGGCGCCGCCGGTGTCGGTGGGCCTCGGGGTGCACAGTGGCCCACTTACCCCAAAGCAATTAACTGAGCTCACGTCCTAGCTTGTTTTAGTCCCCATATGTGCATTTGTTGCTGTGATGTTTTCTGCCCTGTGTTTCCCACAGATCACCTGGCAGTCTGTCAGTATGAGGGCTGATCTGATGGCTTTGGATGATAAGGGTTGGCGTTTGTGTTAGTAGAGCCCGACCAATATGGGATTTTGGTAGCAATTTTTAGAGGGGAATAAATAACCGATTGCAGATAAAGGGAATTTTTGAGCTGGAATCAAATGGACCTTTTCTATGTGGATTGTAGGGTTGGGTGATCTGGACCAAAAGTCCTATGTCAGTATTTTTCTGCCGAATGGCAATACTTGATAAATATCTGGGTATTTCCTACAAAGTTCTTTTGTAAGTCAAAGCCTCATGTGAGATGTCACAAGCACTTTGATTAAAACACTGTTTTAATCTATGCAGATTGTTAAAGCCTCTTGGTTAAAATGAAAACTCATGTGGAGAAAGTGAGTTTTCCCTGTTTGTATATATCCAGCAGCATTTTTAAGGATGTTTGCTGGTCTATATGAGGAAAAATAATAATTGACACAATCACAGACAGACCGTCTCCCTCACTTGTAATTAAATAACTTTATTGACAGAAAATACAGTGTTTCTAGTGTAAGGTTTAAGTGTCACTTTCAAGGATGGCACTTCTGTGGCGGCCTCTAGCCCCCCCAGTAAGAGAGTGTCCTGCAGTGGCCCGGGTTCGAATCCGACCTGCGGCCCTTTGCTGCATGTCATCCCCTCTTTATCCCACCTTTCCCGTCTGTCCACTGTCACTATCAAATAAAGGGAAAAGCC
>NC_045736.1:32935555-32937027 GCF_008692095.1 Etheostoma spectabile | reverse complement strand
GTTAAAGATGGCACTTCTGTGCACATTAGTTATCATGCAGTTATCCTTGAGGGTGCAGTGAGACAGGTGGAGGGAGTGCCTGACTGCTGCAGAGTATCATCCATGTGTTACGCAGTGAAAGGACGAGTCTGCTGGATGTCATGTATGGAGTGTAAATATGCGGAGCATCTGCTCTTTCCGTGACGTAGAGAGAAGCTGGGGACCTGCTGTTGAGTTCACATTTTCTAAATCTGCTGTAGCTTTCAGGGTTTTCCTTCCATTATACAATTAGGTTCAGCACCCGAGCTGTTTTTGCCAGGACCTAAGCTAAATAAATGTGAAATGTCGGGGAAAAAGCGCCAAAAATGTTCAAAAAAAGCATCAACCTTACTAAGGGACTTTTCTTGGATCCAATGATTGTAGGTGGACTTCTTTAACAAGTCTAGTCTTTAAGCTTTTTGTGTTACTTATTTATTATCTGCTCTAGCTTTTCCAAAGTTTTAGACACAGGTATGGTCCAAATTATGTCGAATTGCATAATCGTTTTCATTGAAGATCATCACATTTTCTTGAGGAAAGACCCTTTAACACCTCTGCCGCTTTGACAAACCCAGGGAAAACACTGGCTTTCTAGGGGAGATGTTTTGAGGGGGATGAGAAAGTTAAAGCTATAGTGTGTAGTTTCTGTCGCCCTCATGAGGAATTAATTCTAAGTAATGTGGCGCGTCCACATGATGCAAGCCCTCCCCCCTCCTCTACACAGTTGCTAGTAGCCAAGGATCTTCTACACAGCCATGCTGAGAAATCCAGAGAGAGTTTGGTGGAGCTGATAGTCTTTATTAGCTGTAGCTACTAAACTCATTTGACAATGGCTTGAATGCAACGAAGTTTCATTTATATAAAAAGTCACGCACTAAAGCTTTAAATGAATGATGGAGGGAGTGGGCATTAAGCTTTTTATTCATCCAGACTTCCATCATAAACCTGCAGATATTCACCTGACCGACCGGCATATCACAAATTTGATCACAATACGATATTATTCGAAATGTTTGGACACCGATATGATGATGATGATGATGATGATATGAACCTGCGGCCCTTTGCTGCGTGTCTAGTGCTGGGTGGTATGACCCAAAATTTGTATCACTATATTTTTTTAAGATTCTGGCTGTTCAGTGGTATTTTCTTTCTGTTGCTTCCCTGGGCCTTTTTATATGGGTATGTAATGGCTTATTCTACTGTAAGGAGCACTTAGAATGTCACAAAAACATTTTAATGTCATTAGGGTTGGGTATCGAACCCGTTACCGGTACCGACCAAATCGCGTCGGTACTACAGAGTATTGGTTCACGGAAAATCAAACCGTGCCAAATTTCGGCACCTGAGAGTGAGAGTAAGCTTATCTGTCCTCTCTGCATATTGACAGAGAGCGGAGGTTTGACACACACACACACACACACACACACATACACACATACACACACACACAC
>NC_045736.1:32934506-32935545 GCF_008692095.1 Etheostoma spectabile | reverse complement strand
CACACACACACACACACACACATACACACATACACACACACATACACACATACACACACACACACACAAACATACACACATACACACACACACAAACATACACAAGTAAACGTCGGCTCTGCAGTTATGTTGAGTCCCAGTGAGTCACGGCAATGCCGGTGTAGCAGTTTAAAATGTTGTTGCAATGTATACCCTTCACTGTGATATATTAACGGCGAGGCGAAAACAGTCGCCGTGCTGTACAATGGAGGTTTCTCAGCCCTGGGGGGTGACTGACAGGCTGAGGTTGTAAGGCAAGGCAACTTTATTTCTAGACTATTTCTACTTCTCATTATTGATCCTACAGCACCTTTCAACAACTCAACCGACTTTCAGGGACCGGTATCGAGACTAGTATTGGTTCAGATGTGAAAGGTTCCCAACCCTAGATGTCATTTATCACTAAAAGCTTTGATTACTAAAGGGTTTACTTGGCTCCACAATATTATACAGTAACGATATGTGAAGGAGAATGCATGAAACACTTGCACAATCTCAACTATTTTATTTTTATAGTCCAAACTGAAGAGTAGTAAAATGAACTTCAATCAACTGAATGCACATACAAACAACTTTAACATTGTTTCCCTATCAAAACATCCTAGTTGTAAGATAGTATTAGAACCAGTACCTCAGCCACAGGTAACCCTCCTTGGTGTCTGAATAACCGTAGTAGGTTGGTGGATGTATTTCAGCGAGGCTGGACATCTTAAATCCAGTGTTCTGATCCTTGCTCTGAGCCCGTCTGTCTCAACGGTCTGTAGCGGGACGGAGGTGGGTCGTTATTGTGTTCATAGTGTTGCTCCGCTGCATGCTTGAAGTGACATGTGTTTAACGTTCGCACGGCAGAGAAACGTTAGCGCGATGGCCAACAACACAGGCTAAATTATGTCGGATTTCTTTTAGAAACAAAAGCTGGGGCCCAGCAGACGGCTCCTGTCCTGGTCTCACGTTGTTCTCGTGTACCTCCGGTCTTTCTTCATCCTCTAACTTTCTTCTC
>NC_045736.1:32930402-32934496 GCF_008692095.1 Etheostoma spectabile | reverse complement strand
TGTGCAGTAGCAACCGGAGCCTCTCCCAGCTTACTGACTGTTATCCTACCTGGCTAGCTAGCAGCTATGCCGTTAGTTTTAAATGTAAAACTATTAGTGCTAGAAGTTGTTTAAGTCACATATGGTTGTGTGCTCTGGTGTTTGATCCTGTTAAAGAGAGATGGGTGTGGGTTAATAATTGTTATAAAGTTACTATCATTAGGGAGCAGGGTACCAGTAAACAGGGATCCCGTTCTTAATTCACTCGCAGATTATTTAGTGCTCTTTGCAGCAATAATGTATAATGGTATGTGAAAACTTGATATCATACAGGAAATTTACCGGTACACCACCCAGCACTATGCACGTCATCCCCCCTTGTCTTTCAAACTGCACTATCTAATATTTTTGATAATTTTACTTTGCATCAGTGATATTGGATTGTTGCTCATTGAATCGATATATTGTTCATTATCAGTGTCATTACACCACTACTAGTTAACTTGTGTAAAACTGACTGCTGCCAGAAAGCCAGTAGTAAAACCTCTAAATAAACTTCTTACCTGGATAAAAAGCACTTTGTGCCATTGTGTTGTTGAAACTTGACTCACTGCCAGTGTGTACTGTAGAGCTCGTTAAAACGGCTGCAAAAGGAACATCTGTCTGTCTTAGTTGAAAGGTGACAGTAAAGCTCACAATCGATCTGAAACAAAGATGCTCCTCTTATCCTTGTTGTCCTGCCTGGAAGAGTTTGCACTCTTAAAATGGATCGAGATGAAATCCCTGAAAATTGACTAGAGATTGCAACCAAAATGGGGTTGCATAATGTTTTAGATATCTGGAAGAGGTTGTGAAGTACAAAATAGGCAACACAGCGTATCCTCTGTACTTGTGTGTACTTGTGTGTACTTGTGTGTACTTGTGTGTGTGTGTGTGTGTTTTTTGCTCTCACACACAAAAAAATAATGTGTGGAATTGGTGCTTGACAATATATCCATATTATATTGACCTTGATATGAAGCTAGATGTCGTCTTAAATTTTTGATGTCTGATTAATGTGATATGACAGTGTTGTCTTTTCCTGGTTTTAAGGCTGCATTTCGATGCAATTTCCTGAACTTACTAGACTTCCAAGCTTTTACATTGTCCTTTACCCTCTTAGTCATTGTCTCCACATTACTGAGGATTATTTATCAAATATCTCATTGTGTTAATATTTGTGAAAGCACCAAATGTCAACCCTACCATATCAATGCAATATTGACATTGATGTATTTAGTCAATAATATCGACATTTGATATTTTCCATATCGCCCAGGTCTATGTGGAATGAATTTGTTCAACTCCTAGGCAACTGGTACTGCAACATGGGCCATAGGGTAAATTGTAAAATGTGTTTAGTTTATCTCCAATAGAATACCAGGTACACTTTGTATCTGTCCAGGTTTTATCCGATATATACAGTGAATGTGAATGTACATGCATGTGAAAACTAACATTGACATACAGAACAGTATGTGTTTGAACCTTTACCTGTGACCCCTGTGGTCAGAGGGAATCAATGCAGACAAATTCTAATGTCCAGTGTCCTAATGTAAGTTGCATGTAGGCCTCAAGATCTGATTTTGTACCTCCATATCTTTGTGGTCAAGATGCAAACTAGAAAAACATGTGACTCAATGCAGATTTGTGCTGCTCACTGATTAGGAAGCCACATGCATGCAGCACAAATGCCCCATCTCCCAATGTTAATGCACTGTGACTTTTTCCAATTATTCCGACACCACATGAATGCAGCACTAATGTCCTATTTCACAATGTCAACCAAAATGACTATTTGTGTGTCTGCCCTGTTATTTGGATCCGCTCCAAAAGGCAATGGGTTCTTCAGGATACCTGCGGGGTCTTAAAAGTATTAGGCTTATGTTTAATATTCTAAAAAAAAAAAAGCAATTTTAAACCATTGAAAATTCCTTACAAAGGTCTTACATTTTTCGCGCAATTCATTATCTCCGCTAATATGAATGTAATATTGTAATAAAATGTTTTATTAAATTCAGGTAACTTGGGATATTTTCTCGGGCTAAAATCAACACTGGTTTTCCTTTTATTTTGATAGGGACAGAGTCTTTGGAGATTAGACTCCATTGTTATTAAATCAGTGCTATAAAGGGGTAGAGAAGCCAAGACTGTAAACCCCCCCCCCCCCCCCCCCCCCCCCCCCCCCCCCCCCCCCCGATGGAGTCTAGACACTGGAGGCGGTGTGAAGTAGCCCGAAGACCGGACCGAGGAGCCGCGAGGAGCAGTCTGCCTGAGGACCCAGGTTGCCGTGGGTGATGATGACTGGAGGAGGAGGAGGAGGAGGAGGAGGACGAGGAGGAGGGTTACAGTCTTGCATGAAATGACAACTGACAGCAACAGACCGGAGAACAGATTTAAAGCAGGGATGTCATGCTGTGATTGGCTCGTGAAAGTTCCAGGCCGCTTCTGTTTGGGTAACAGAAAATTGAACGCCTCAAACAGCTGTACAGGTAGACGCAAGAGAGAAGTGATTAGTTTAGAAGTCTTCCTGAAGAAATGTACGCTGAGCAGCATATGGCTGTGAACTGGCTTTCAATTTCATCCTAGGTGGTATTAAGAAGGAAGGTCTTCAGTTTACCCAACTCTCCCCTGGCCCATCCTACACCCTTCCACCAAGTTTCATACAAATGGGCACCGGAGTTTTCTGTAATCCTGCTGACAAACAGGCAAACAAACCGAGCCAGAAACATTATCCGTTATGATCATAGAGGTATTGATCTAACTATATGCTTATTAATGATTCGATAGGTGGCAGCAAAGTGTGTGTTACATCTTATTTATTTTAAGAGTAATTCCAGAAAATGTACATTTGCTGTCATGTTTTGTATGAGAAAAGTCCTGTAACTACAGCTGAAAGGAGTAATTGTTCAACAACAACCAATAACAAGTAGTAAACTAGAAAATGCATAAACTGGATTAATAGTTTAAATCTGTAATAAGAAGAAGTTAAATATCTTCAACTGGAACAGTGACAGGTCGTCATCACTCGCAAAGTCATGGCAACCACGTGAACAACAGGACGAGTACTACTCGTCACTCAATCTCAGGCAAAGGGACAAACGGCACAATGCTCTCCTAAAAGCTTTAACAAGCCTAATATTTTAAAAAAAAGTGTAAATAGTAGAACCAATGTTTAAGTCCCATCATGGGCTTAAGGAGCTGAACATTTTGATGTTTGAATGTTTTTTTGTAGCTGAACGTATACCGAAGCTAGATGCGACCAAAGAAAGTTGAAGAATCAGATAACACGCTAACATGATAAATGGTGATTCAGCAGCATTCACACAATTATCAAAATAGTTGCTGAATACAGTAGATGTTCAAGCTATGATATAGGGCTGCACAATTAATCGAATTTTAATCGCGATCACGATTTGGACTTCCCACGATCAAATTTGCGTGATCGAGCGATTATTTTTATAAAGTGTAATTTCATGACGCTCCGTGTTTTTTGCAAAGCCAATCTCCCGCTCCATAAGAAGGTCTGCTCATGAGCCAGTCAGAGTAGTTCACTGCACCCGTGCAGCTAAGTTTCTAGATGTAGACAGTCCAGAGGACAGAGTAGGGAGGAAAATTCAACAGATAGCAGTCGGTTACGTCGTTCAAGGTTTACCAGTTTACCATAAACGCAACATTTGTCCCGTGACCCCGTCTGTTGTTTTCCCACACAGCAGTGACCAGTGCTAGTCGGTGCTAGTTGCGTCTGTTAGCTGTTAGCTCCTTAGGACGCACCGGTGCTATGTCTGCATCCGCTGCAATGCTGTTATATGGATATGGTTAATTTTGCGTTACATGACCCATTCGTCTTAAAGCCATCCTGTGTCGGCTTTCTACGCTCTCTCGTCCTACCCTCTTCCTCTTACTCTCCGCGCCCAGCCACACAGCTGGCCGGCGGTTCAAACTTCTGATATTTGTCTACAGTTTTAATTTTTTATTAACACAGCTGTATATTGTTAAATACGAGGGTTAAACCTGTATTTGTACCAGTGTTTCCATGGTAACTCTGCAATCGCGGCCGCTACGGCGAAGAACAC
>NC_045736.1:32916124-32930392 GCF_008692095.1 Etheostoma spectabile | reverse complement strand
ATTGAATGCAACTAACTTCAGTTGGCAGAGTAACAGCGTGGGAGACGGAGCTGCTGGACCGAGACCGGGACCTGGACCTGGACCTGGCCAGAGATGTGACCCATGGCCAGAATATCATAGTTCATAAAAATGCAGCGCAGTGAAGATACAGACGTTTCATACACCCGACGTGTGTATCCGCCGTTCGACCCGTGCTGGACCCGTTCATAATGATCAGCCGTCTCTCTGTGAGTAGCGCCCATCACACTCCCTCTCCAGTTATAAACAGCCTACGTGACGATAAAATTTGTTTTGGTTAAAATCAACAAATAATCGTGAGAATAATCGCGATCAAAATTAATATAATATAATATAATTAGTAATATGTCATTGTTAGTTAAATTTCAGTAATATTGTACTTGTTACTATCTCATTAACGAGAGTTACAACGCATTTTAACACATTTAGTGTTGTTTTTTATTTTTTTTTTTATTAAGAATAACACCGAAGTGTTATTTCCTGTTTCTGTACTCGATGGTTGAGGTGACTGCAGAGACAGATACGTTTGGCAGATGGATATTATTTTCTGGAGTTATTACGCTGCGTTGAAGCGAGCTGTCCTGTCTCTGTTGTCAGAGACGGTATGGACACATCTGTGTCCAACAGGTGACGGTACGTCAGCGCGGACTGCAGTGTGTCCGAGCTGCTGACAGATAGAACCATGTTGAGAAGGTTTATGGGACACCTTGAGATACAGCCTGAAACAAGACGGCCTTTATTAATTTCTGCATTGTCAAGAACCCTGGAAACCCAGAGTTCTCTCGAGAGCACAATCACATCGGTGTATCTGATGTAGGCGGGGCCAGAGGCGAGCTGCACCAATCACATCGGTGTGTCTGATGTAGGCGGGGCCAGAGGCGAGCTGCACCAATCACATCGGTGTATCTGATGTAGGCGGGGCCAGAGGCGAGCTGCACCAATCACATTGGTGTATCTGATGTAGGCGGGGCCAGAGGCGAGCTGCACCAATCACATCGGTGTATCTGATGTAGGCGGGGCCAGAGGCGAGCTGCACCAATCACATCGGTGTATCTGATGTAGGGAGAGGCAGAGGCGAGCTGCACGGATGACGACACTCTAATCTACCAGTTAGCTCCGCTGGTAGCTAGGCGGATGGGACTCTGGACACACCACCCTGTGTGTTGTGATGATTGGCCGTAGTGTTATCCAATTGCATGCAGTGAGATTTTCAAATGCACGCTTGGTCCCGCCCCTCTAGATGGGCGACTTTCAGAACTCAATGTCAGACCCTTAATCTTTTGGATTTCCAGAAAGCACTATGGAGGAGAACATCAGACCGTTAGGGACTTGACAGCATGGTCACTCCATTTCTCAAGCTTCCGCGTTGGGAAGCTGCGTCACCAGCGTAGCTGCCCTGACACCTACGTTGTTACCATGGCAATCCATGCAGATGGGTTGGTGAAGTCGGGGAACACAAATTAGATCTGATCCCTTGCAAATAACAGTGCAGACGGTCTGTCTTAAAGATCGGATTTGAGAAACAAATCGGATTTGCCTCCCGTCTGAACGTAGCCTCTCTTTCATTTACCCTGCGTTTTAAGTTTGGGTGGTGCCTTTTGTAGGCTGTCTCCACATGAGTTTTCATTTTAACCAAGAGGCTTTACAATAACCCTCTCTGTTAGACCCTGTTAACAGGGAACAATCGCCAAAATTAACGCATTTAAAAGTTAAAAATATGGAAGAAATCTCAGGAAGAGCAAATATGGAGAGAACCCCCTCCCTGGATGGATGCAATACATGTGTGCAGGCCGGTGGAGGCAGGTGTGTGAACATGGTTATCTAAAAATGAACCTGCCTGACTAGATGAGACTGACACATGTAGTTTAACTGTTTAATTTTTTTTATCACACACATTTTTTTGCTCTCTCTCTCTCTCTAACAAGACCTGGTCAAACTTGCACACATTAACTCAATTTACAAAAACTAGAATACAGATGTTGTTAAAGAAAAACAGAGAAAGTGCTGCTTCTACCTTATTCCTTTTTATGATAAAGTTTTATTTTCATGGGATTGCAAAGGGCAGATTTAACAGATTGACTCACTCAGGATTATTTCTGGTGTAGAGAAGCTTCTACACGGAGAAAATGGATGTTTGAAGGGTGGAGGGTGGAGGAAAGCACACAGACAGATTGACTGACAGACAGTTCTCTGTGTCTCAATGAGACTTCATCCATCCATCTTCAGCTGCTTATCCCGTATCGTCAGTGAGACTTGACTTAAGATGTCAAAATTGACAGTGTGCTGGGATTTAATTTGCATTCATGTTATGTTGTAATTTACTTGACATTAAGAGGTTGTTTTAACCTCCATCACCCGGACCACATTGTACATTGTGGGGGGGGGGGTCTGCTTCACTGCAGGGGTCTCATTCATAAACATAACCGGGCTGAAAATGGGCGTACGCCACTTCCCACGCAAAGGTTATGATTTATAGAAAACAAACTTGATGGGAGAATGTTCAAGGGGACGCACATTCTGGTGAGGGAACGTGGGAATACTATAACTGGTAATATTGATGCCTCACACACATTTCTTCCCTCCATATCATCCACATTATCATCCAGCAGTGTTATTTGTGCTTGTACCGAGTTATACTTGTTTCATAAACACCTTGTGAAATTCAACTCAAATCTTAAATCAAAATGTATTCTTAATATTTAGTCAGCGTTGTCTCACCGTCACATTGTCCGCTGCAGAGCACAGGAGGAGGAGATGGCCCGACTGCATGGAATACAGGATAGTATCAAATACCCCAGAGTGGAAATAACTAAATATCTGTATTTAATACTCTGCATATATCATCAAATGTCAAACTCTGGAAAACAACCGTTCTCCTTCTCCTTGTTCTCAGTCCGAACTTTAATACTGTTCGTGACAAAACCTGCATGAAGAAAAGGTTGTTTACCTATTAGACTTTCGTCTTGAAATGGTATCTTGGGGTGGGGATATGTCTCGTTGATAATGGGATTTTGGCAAAGTGTTAACAATCACAAATTGTTTTAACAGATAAATACACCGGTTTCCTCACACTGGGCCATAACAGGCCAAAATCATAATTCAGTCTGCAGCAATTCCTGAATGTATGAGTGAAATGAAAGTTTTTTTGTTTTTTTTTCGCCAGTCATGATTCAGCGTAACGAATCACATTTGTGGGTAATCTATGATTTATAAAGGGAATATTGCTTACAGTTGTGCGTACGCATGGTTTTATAAATCAGATTATTTGTTATGTCATACGCTATTTTTGGCTTTGGGGTGTATGTAAACTTTTTTTTAATTAATTCAGGTAATTTTGTTTGGGCCCTTTTTAGGCTTTTATTTTCATAGGACAGATACAGACAGGAAAGTGGGAGAGAGAGGGGGGGGGGAATGACATGCAGCAAAGCGCTGCAGGTCGGAGTCGAACCCGCGACCGCTGCACCAAGGATTAAACCTCTACATATGTTTGGCTGCTCTAACAGCTGAGCTAACCCGGCCACGTTCGCACACTGTTAGGAAGGAGCCCACGCACAGCTTTTTTAAATGAGACTGTTCTAAAAGCACCTTCGGGGAGCTGGGTGACAATGTTCTGGTTAATTTGAAATAGAGCCCGACCAATAAAGCATTTATAAGGCTAATATTAATACAAATATTTGGTGATTTAAAAATCTGATATTCTCATATCGGCCCATATGCAGTATATTTAAACAAAAAAAAAGAATGTATCCAGAAATGTGTGACAAAATATAAACAGATTTCCCTAACATTTATTTGTAGTAAATAAAAATAAACTCGTTTCATTCTTACAAGAGAACATAGGAACATCAAAATATACTAACGTTCTTATAAATGTATAAAAATACAAACTGAAGATATGAAACTTAAAGTCCTTTGAACAAAAACACAACAACAAAAAAAATCTGTGTTGCAACGGGGAAGTGTAGAGAGTCCTTGGTGGACAGACTATGCAACGCCATCACTACAGGGAGTTTGTAGAGCGTCCCTGGTGGCGGACAGACCATGCAACGCCATCACTAACAGGGACGTTGTAGAGCGTCCTCTGGTGGACAGACTATGCAACGCCATCACTAACAGGACGTTGTAGAGCGTCCTCTGGTGGACAGACTATGCAACGCCATCACTAACAGGGACGTTGTAGAGCGTCTCTAGTGGACACGAACTATGCAACGCCATCACTAACAGGGACGTTGTAGAGCGTCCTTTGGTGGACAGACTATGCCACACCATCACTACAGGGACGTTGTAGAGCGTCCTCTGGTGGACAGACCATGCAAAGCATCACTAACAGGAGTTGTTAGAGCGTCCTCTGGTGGACAGACTATGCAACGCCATCACTAACAGGGACGTTGTAGAGCGTCCTCGGTGGACAGACTATGCAACGCCATCACTAACAGGGATTGTAGAGCGTCCTCTGGTGGACGATATGCACACCATCACTAACAGGGACGTTGTAGAGCGTCCTCTGGTGGACAGACCATGCAACGCACATCACTAACAGGGCGTTGTAGAGCGGCTCTGGTGGACAGACTATGCAAAGCCATCACTAACGGGACGTTGTAGAGCGTCCTCTGGTGGACAGATCATGAACACCATCAATAACAGGGACGTTGGTAGAGCGTCCTCTGGTGGACAGACCTAGCCAAACGCCAATAACAGGGAGTTGTTAGATGTCCTCTGTGGGAAAGACGAGGCAACGCCATCACTAACGGGGACGTTGTAGAGCGTCCTCTGGTGGACAGACTATGCAACACTATCACTAACGGAGACTTTACAGGGACAGAATCATTTGTCATTATGAAGGATTCTGATAAATGAATATATATTTTTATGTTGCAGCCTGAAACCACCAACCACCAGCAACATTTCCATTCAAAACCTCAGATCTTTTTCAACTTAACATGGCGCCTCCCTACAGCGCCCCGTCCAGGCTCCCTGGCTGCAACACAACAAGCGCCTGGAAGGACAGCGGCCGCTCACGGAAACCAAAACTGGCAGGTGTTAAATTTTGACCTGATTGGATTTGAAACCAAATTTTCCAAACAATTCCAATTTAAAAAAACAACAACTAGAAACTTTTCCAAGTTGGAACCGGTTCTCGCAGCCCAGTCCTAGCCAGAGCTTCTCCAGGTATTTGGTTGAGAAACGCAGACACACTGCACTGTAGTGTTTCAGCAGAATACAGTACAACCAATAGAATCCTGATGCTGCTACTATTGCTACTACTGCTGCTACTATTCATACAAAAATCACATTACTCCTGAATCTGTTTCTGTGCTGATCCCTGCTGAGAGCATCAAGGTTGTCCAATGATTAATCATCAGATAACTATTTTAGATTTTGGGAGTGGATTCAATGCAAAATAAGTGAAAACGGGCTATTACAGTGTTGAATCTCAAGTGGAACTTGTGCTCTGTTAACAGGGTTTTTTTCCCGTTCCCAGCATGCTGATATCTGTGGCAGCGATGTGTACTGTGTATTCCAGCTTTTGGTGTTTGTAGATCTGGTTGTCCGATTGCTGCTTATGTGTAGAAAATTGTTAATGGACCACCCTCCCCTCTCTGTTCCCCCAACCAGCAATAAGCAATAGCAGACTGACTATGGCCATATTGATAAAGTGTCAGTGGTTAATGGCTGTTTTTTTACAAGCATAAAGCACATTTAAAACACGTGCCCCATCTTTGAGCAAGTGATCCTTTGTCTGTTAGGCCTTTCCAAATGCAGAATGAGGCTAAGTGCAAGGAAAGAATTCACACAATGTCACATCTTCACTTAGGCCCTGTCAGCACAAAGAACGACACATTGTGTGTGTGTGTGTGTGTGTGTGTGTGTGTGTGTGTGTGTGTGTGTGTGTGTGTTGTGTGTGTGTGTGTGTGTGTGTGGTGTGTGTGTTGTGGTGGGGGTGTGTGTGTGTGTGTGTGTGTGTGTGTGTGTGTGTGTGTGTGTGTGTGTGTGTGTGTGTGTGTTCTCTCTGCTACGTCATTCACCTCTGGGATAATGCACTTTTTATTAACATGGTCCATTTATAAAATTTTGTATAAAATAAATAATAATAATCTGTATAAAAGACACTCCGAATTATAGCCGGTCAACCCTCCCAAATGATGTTCAATGCACTGAAATAAATTAGTTTCACTAAAAAAGGATTATATTTTAAACAAGACAGAAAGGTCAAATTTTGGCAAGACAAAGTTTTGTTGATATACATAAATTGAACAAATTTACTACAAACTAAAATATGTCAGCAAATGAATAGTGGGTGCTGTGAGATCCAAATTTAATCTTGTATGACTTCCATGAGCTTGAAGATGGACCCATGCGGTTTGGCGAGGATCCAGACCATGTGTTGATGAAGTCCTCAGGAATAGCTAGGAAAGCTCCCAGAGTTCATCAGTACTCTTTGGTTTGGTCTTCCATGCTTCCTCTTTCATACACCCCACATTGCCCATGAGTATGTCTGGGAGGGCCGGCCAATCCGGACCATCTGGATCTTCTTCGCCTTGAGGAACTTTGAAGTGGAGATGGAAGTGCGATGGAGCACCATCCTGCTGGAGAATGTGGTCTTTTATGGTTGGGAATATAAGAGGTAGCTAAGATGTCTGGTATTTGAGACTATTGATGTTGCCTCCCACCCTGCAGATCTCTCGCACCCCATACGGATGAAACCCACACACCAAATTTTTCCGCCACCAACTTTCACTGTTTTCAGGGTGAATCTTGGATCCATGCGGGCTCCAATAGGTCTCTGCATATTTGCGGCAACTGTGGTGTAATTCAACAGATAGTCATCTGAAAAATCCACTTCTTCCACTTCTCCAGCATCCATCCTTTTAGCAGGTGTGGGGCTTGGCACATGCCACACGGTTTTTCAATGTCTTTTGTTAGTGCTGGCTTCTGGGCCCTGATTCGACCATGAAGGCCATTTCGAGACAGAATCCGAAACTCCGTTGGTTGAACAGGGACTTCAGGGGACCAGGTCTCGTGGAGCTCTGCTGCAGTGGAAATGGCTGGCCTTGGATTTTTGAGCCAACAAACGGTCCTCTCGAGCAGTGTCTTGCGGGGTCTGCCTGACCTGGGCTTGTCAAAACATCTCAGTGTCTTCAAATGTTTTTTAATCTCTGTATTGACGCTGAGACATTGAAGGTGTCTGCCACATCAGCAGGGATCTGGTCTTCAGCTCTTGATAATCCAACCTTTAGTTCTCAGGGTGAATCTTAGGCCTGTTTGCAGAGGTCTAGTTGCAGTTGATGTGAAGGTCTAGTGTATGGGGTTGTTTTTATACACACCTGAGACCTGATTGTCCATTATTAGTCCAGGTGAAGCTCATATGACAAGGACAAAACTTATGTCTTTGCAAACATTGACTCAAGGGCTTTACCGAGCTGTGAATATAGAATACTTTTGACAGTTTCTTTTTGCGCTGAAACATTATTATAGAAGCTGTTGGATTAAAATGAGCCATTTCTTGTAAATAAATCTTGATTAGAAATATATTTCAGCGGCACTTCGGTCAATTTGTACACAAGCAACAAGGACTTTTGTCAGGGACTGTTTATATACGTATATATTATATAAACACAATGTATCACAACATAGGGATATACAATGCATTATGGGGTTATATTTGTGGCTTCCATTTTTTTCTACAAAGGCTGTAAAATGGCATACAACGTCCAAACAGACCCTTGGAGAGAGAACACACTTTACATTGAAACATTATTATTTTGCTGTCTGTCTAAACACACCTTCAAAGGTCTCCACTGACACTGAAATAAAAACGGTGGAATCCCTTTCTCTTTTATTTCCTCTTTCAGCTGAGCAGCAGAATTGTACATTTCCAACGATCCTGTTGGGAAGTTGTTCCCGCCTTAATGTCCACACTGGTAACAGCAGAGCACGGGAGTTGTTCTTTGGTGCTTGCAGGAGTTAATGTGTGCAACCGTAATAAAAAAAAAAAAAAAAGAAGAAGTTATTGCTGGAAAACATGTGGCTGAGCAAACAGTTTCCTAATATGGGTTGGAAAGGTTAGCTGCTAATGCATTTTAAAACCTGAGCAGAATTCCTTGTATGTATTCTAGTATTTCCCACTTTGAAATTACTTTGTTTAAATTTGTCAGATCATCTTCATTTCGTTTGAGCATTCAACTTTTTAAACTTTACTCGCAGCTACATTGTGCGGCGTCATACAGTGATACGTCTTCCCTGTTTGTTTTTGTGTTCATTTCTGGAAGTAATCCGAATTCTGTCCTTCTGTGTCAACAGATGCAGTGAAGGGATAGAAGATGAAAATACACAAGAAGGACAAGCAGCAGGTTTGTTTCTCACACACACGCACACTCAAAAGTAGGTCATTATAAAAACCTTTATACACAGCAGCTTTGATAGTAAATAATACATGATGTATATTTTTTAGTTTCAGTCTTGAGGGTGTTTAGTGTGTTGATTCTGGACATATTCCAGAGCTCTTTAATACAGCGGCCCAGCTGAACATCAGATCCGGGTGCGAGTGTGTTCTGTGTTACTGTTTTCACGCATGAATGGAAGCTCCTGTAATATTAGACAGCGGTAAGACAAATGCTTTCAGCCCTGTTAGCAACAGAGTACTGATCTAAGGCTAACGGGGCTCTCGTACCAAAAGTGCAAGTGCAACGTTGCACAGAGCAAGGCTATTAATTTCAAAAGAGAGACAGCAAGTTGCAGGCAGCATTAGAATTGTGCAGGACAGAAGGGAGGGGGAAAAAGGTAATTTGTGCTTCTCTGATTGACAAAGTTCTGTAATTTTTACAAAATCTCAAGCATGGCAGAAAATATCAGAGGATGAGGACACCGGGTCAGAAAATCAATAATGTAATAGCTTCCATGCTGATGTAGTCTGTAGGATGGTAGGTAGCTACTGTGTTGGATGAAGTGTACATTTGGTCAACAACGTTCTACTTCCTGGATTGCTCCGTCCCCGTCCTCTGTCTCTGTGTTGGCGTTCTAACGTCTGGTGGATTTCCGAGGACTATGGTCCTGGTCCTCCGATGCGCATTGAGCTCAGGCTCGGACATGGGAGGGGTAGAGTACGCGCAGTGGGGTAAGGAGTCGTTTCATTGGTTCTTTCCAAGTGGACCTCGTGGCTGGGATTGGTGGGTGTTTTTATAGGATTACAGTAACTACAAATAGATCTTTTTCAGATTCCATAAGTTATTTATTACTGTCGGGGTGTAAGGACCATTTCAAACAAGATGTAAAAAGTGTATATTGGAAATAGTTACCAACCCTGTCTTTAAGCATCTAAAATATTCTATATGAAAGATCCTGTGTTGGGAAAATAGGGGTCTCGGAACATTGTGTTGTAGATCCATTCAGTAATGCTGAAGTTAAACTACAAAGGGCTCTTTTCATTTCTCTATTTGTACCTCGTGGTCTCCTCCGGCCTCCTGCCTCTGACCCGAAAACCAATCTCAGCGCGCCACGTTAATGGGATGTCTCAATTGCTGCGATGCATCTGGAGGGGAGAGGAGGCTTTCTGGAGGAGCAATGAACCAGGATGCACAGCTGTGTGAGAAAATCAAATATCACCACCTTCTTGATCAAATCCATCAATGTCGATAATGCAGCAATATTTTAGGGTTGATAATTGTTGCTTAGAAAATATTGACATGAGAAATGACATCACTTTACTGTAAAACCAGGAAAAGACCACACTTTTGTCACCCAGGGCTCGGTTTACACCTGTCACCATTTCTAGCCACTGGGGGGGCCATAGGCTGGCTGGGGGAACTCATATTAATGTCAAAAAACCTCATAAAGTGAAATGTTTATGCCATGAGACCTTTTAATTGAATTTTCCGCTCTTACGTGATCCCGTCTCTGTGTGTTACGTAGAGTTTTTCCTGCGTCCTAAGATGTGTAGCGTTAGGCAGCCAATCAGCAGCATTATTAGATCTTGGTAGAAGCATGCTGCATGCCTATTGGCTCGCTGATGCTGATGAGATTTACTCTACTTGAGAGGCAATTTGTTCGATGCATAAAGTATTGAATGAGGTACCCAGACCTGACATTATGGGACCTAATTTCCAAGTGCCAGTCTCGCTCATAGTGGTGTAGGCTTGGTCTGTTGAAGGTATTTTAGTATTCCTTTTCCATGATGGCTTGCTGTTTGTAATATTTATGAGTCAGACTGAGCAGTGATGAGTCATGAGTTTTTCTAAGTTGGAGGTGACACAGCAGTCTCTCAGCTAAGCACGAGGCCCCCATACCGCAGTGACAGGGTGCCTGCGCTGTCATAACAGGGAGACAGGATCATTCCTTAGCAACATTATTTGGTGTTTGCTAGGGGTGTGATTCTTCACTGGTCCCGTGATTCCATTACGCATCATGATGAGTCCCCTCCTCAAATTTATTATACATTGCTACACATGGTTTTCATCAACAAATTCAAGCAGTCAGATATAAATATAAATGCTCCCTTTTCATTGTTTATTGCGCTCCAAACGGGCACGGCACTAGAATACAGAAAATAAAGAAAGAACTTAAAGGTATATTATGGAGAATTTCCACAAAAACAATGTATATAGACTAATAGTAAATGTCTCAATCCTCACCTGTGACCCACTAGAAGAGTGTGCTGGTTTCTGTATCTGCAGTGCCCTCTTCCTGGATTTTCTCTTCTTATTTTGCTAACTGCGGGACGTTTATGGGCGTCAGTGAAGAGCCTTTGGGCCCCACTAGCCGATAACAGGGCGCAGGTTGTCCAGCCCTTTCTCACGCCTACTACCGCCACTTTGTCACGCCCCTCGGCACACCAGACGAGACCTCTGTTGGTCAGTGGGTCTAACGTTTAACCGACACACACATGAATGAATATTGAGCTTCATCGAAAATGGGGGGGTGGGAGTAGCTCAGTCCGTAGGGAGTTGGGTTGGGAACTGGAGGGTTGCTGGTTCATGTCCCCATACAGTGTGTGGACATGTAGCTGGAGAGATGCCACTTCACCTCCTGGGCACTTGAGCAAGGCATCGTACCCCCCCAACTGTTCAGGGCGCTGGGCCTGCACTGGCATCCCCCCCACTCTGACATCCTGAGCATGTGTGTACTTCAGGCCTGTGTGTACAGAGTGTAAATTGTTATGTACCCACTGGGGATCAATAAATTTAAATGAAATTAATTCATTAAATTTAAATTTAAATCCACAGAGGTCTTGGTGTGTTTTATTTCCGCTTTAGAATGTAACTGCCGTGAATATTTAAATGTCTGCATAAACCCTCCTCATACATTTCTTTAAGAAGGAAAGACTGAAATCTACAAAGAAGCTCCCGGAGGACGGGTTTATCTAATGCTCATTCTCTCTTCAAAACCAACACACATTTGAACAAATGGAGCACACGATTTTTTTTCTCCATTCACTGCTCAGCCACTTCCATGTTTGCTTGCATTGTCAGTGGTGAGAGCTGTGTGCAGGCTGACTCTGAATGTTGTATATAGCCCCTTTTAAGCTAATTCCATCTTCTTAATTTAGATGTTTTCTCAGTTCACTTCTGTTTTTGGAGGGCACTATCTCGCACCCAGCACTGTGCAGCGCAAAGCCCGATGCCAGTGTCTTTCCTAGTTTAAAGGTCCCATGACATGGTGCTTTTTGGATGCTTTTATATAGACCTTAGTTGTTTCCTAGTACTGTATCTGAAGTCTCTTTATATATAACCTTAGTGGCCTAATACTGTATGCTGAAGCTCTTATATAGACCTTAGTGGGCCCAATACTGTTATCGGAAGTCTCTTATATAGACCTAGGGGGCCCCTAATACGGGAGCCTGTACAGGCGCGTGTAATAGACCTTTGGCCTTAGCGGGAACGGAGCGCGGTTGATAGAGACCGTCAGTCGGCCCCTAATGACGTATCTGAGTGTCTTTAGAGACCTTGGGGGTCCCTAAGACGGTGATCGGGGCGCTGGGAGATGACCGGCGGGGGGGGGGCACCTTATACGGGAGCGGAAGGCCGTTTAAGAGACCGAGCTGGGGGCACCCCTAATACGGTATCTGAATTCTGTAGAGCAGACCGTATGTGGGCCTAATAACTGTCTCGGAAGGCTCTTTTAAGAGCCGTTAGTCGGATCCCCTAAGACTGTATCTGAAGTGGCTTTATAGACACCGTAGGGGTCCCCTACACTGATCGGTCAGGTGCGCAAAGACTGAGCAGGATACCCAGGGCTCGGTTTACACCCATCACCATTTCTAGCCACTGGCTGGCCATAGGCAGGCTGGGGGAACTCAAATTAATGAAAAAAAAAAAAACTCAAAGTGAAATTTTCATGCCATGGGACCTTTTAAGACCGTTGCAGTTGTCAATTTCCCATCTAGCGCCCACATTGTTTAAATAGCAAGTGCACCTGCATCCATCTGTGAGTCCATGGGCATGCTGGTCTTACAGGGAGGTGTGTTCAGGTGCATTCTGGGCGTGCGGGGTCTTAAAGGGAGGGTGTGTTCAAGGCGTCTGGGCGTGCTGTCTTACAAGGAGGTGTGTTCAGAGTCCTTCTGGGCGTGCTGGTTCACAGGGAGGTGTGTTCAGGTGCATTTGGGCGTGCTGGTCTTACAGGGAGGTGTGTTCAGGTGCATTCTGGGGTGCTGATCTACACGGAGGTGTGTTCAGGTGCATTCTGGGCAGGTTGGTCTTACAGGAGGGTGTGTCAGGTGCATTCTAGGTGTGCTGGTCTTACGGGAGGTGTGCTTCAGTGCATTCTGGGTGTGCTGCGTTACAGGGAGTGTGTTCAGGTGCTTTCTGGGCTGTGGTATTCGTACAGGGAGGTGTGTTCAGGTGCATTTAGTGTGCTGGTCTTACAGGGAGGTGTGTTCAGGTGCATTCTGGGCGGCTGGTCTACAGGGTGTGTGTTCAGGTGCATTCTGGGCATATTGCTCAAAGTCAGAACGCCGCATTTAATGTTATGTTAACGTTTTAGGTAAATGCGCCTAGGCTCGTGCACAGCTATACTTGTTACACACACTGGGACGCACAACAGCACTGTAAAGATTAAATATTACATTGTGATATAGTATTATGTTATGATCTGCTCGCTGGCTTTCACGTCACGCACAAGCAGATCAGTTTCTTCTCTCCTTCCTGTTTAGCAAATCCTCCATCCTAATAGCAATGCACCAACGTAGAAACGTGGCTGTTAAAGGGAATGGGAGAGGACTCTCTGATTGGTTTATTGCATATTAAGTCCCAAAAAACACCTGTGATTAATGAATAGACAACCTTTTGAGCCATGCACCCGGCACACAGACCCTTTTTTCCACCCTTAAACAATCCAAAGTGGATTTGTGCCCGCCCTAAACACACCTGCGCCAGGCGCTTCACACCATGCGCCTAGATCGTTAAAATAGGGCCTCTTATGTTGGCAGCTGCCTACTTAATCTTTTCCATTTTTTATTTGGATCATTGTTTGAGGCTTGAAAGGGCGAACTCCTTAGTGTCTAATATATATTAGGTTAAGTGAGTTTATATGAGCTTGTACTCCATTATAATACCAGTTGTATTGATCCCTTCTCACATTAAATTAGCTTTATTATCCCATCAGGGACGATAAGTTACAGCAACCAGCTGAAACAATTTGAAGCCTACAGCGCCACATCCATGAAGTTATGACAAAGCATGTCAGAGGCAGAAGCAGTGAAACTCATACATGTTGGCTGTATTTTAGAACTGTGCAGTTTGGTTTACAGCTTGAATCCGCTCGTGTTCAGAGGGGAGGTTATGAGATTTTGGCTGATGCCGGGATGGCGTGTCTAGTATCTGATCTCCGTTTCCTGCGGCCCTCGAGTTATCGCCCCGTTATCTGCCACATCTTGAAACAACTTGGCGATAACGTCATCGCGGCAGAGGGATGTGTGGAGGAACTGATCTCTGTCTGGGAATGGGATTACAGCGTGGAATGGACTAGGTGTTGGTTGTGTTAACATACATAAACCGTACATTACTGGGTTGGCATGTTTAAAAGGAGATGGGAGGATGGTCTTGGTAGACGGTGAGGACGGTGATGGTGAAGCCTTTTTTGTTATTGTACATAATACAACAAAATTAGGAGCGCTCCTTCTGATCAGTGCAATGTAAGTCCCGAAAAATATTACAAAGACAAAAACAAAACAAGTTCATATTAACATAATAATAATAATAATAATAAAGATAGAGCTCGGAGTAGAGCCGCTGCTCCTTCGCGTTGAAAGGAGCCAGT
>NC_045736.1:32916000-32916114 GCF_008692095.1 Etheostoma spectabile | reverse complement strand
CGGGCATCTGGTAAGGATGCCTCCTGGGCGCCTCCGTAGGGAGGTGGTCCAGGCACGTCCAGCTTGGAGGAGGACCCGGGGAAGACCCAGGACTAGGTGGAGAGATTATATCTC
>NC_045736.1:32907734-32915990 GCF_008692095.1 Etheostoma spectabile | reverse complement strand
TGGGAACGCCTCGGGATCCCCCAGTCGGAGCTGGTTGATGAGGCTCGGAAAAGGGCAGTTTGGGGTCCCCTACTGGAGCTGCTGCCCCCGCGACCAGATACCGGATAAAGCGGATGAAGATGGATGGATGGATGGATGGAAGATAAATTCATCCAATGTAATTTGCACTAAAATAAGTTTGCTTTGCGAGATGAAGGATTTGTATTACAAAATAAGAATTTGAATTGTAAGAATGAGTTTGTATTGTAGAAAAGAGCTTGCATTGCAGGAATAAGAGTGTGTGTTGCAGGAATAAGAGTGTGTGTTGCAGGAATAAGAGTGTGTGTTGCAGGAATAAGAGTGTGTGTTGCAGGAATAAGAGAATGTGTCGCAGGAATAAGAGTTTTTATTTTACATCTAATGCTGAATATTGTTTACACAGTTTGATATGCATCTAAATACAGCTTTTTGTACTATTTTTCTTTTTCAATGTCAAAAACTGTCATTGTGGCGACCCGATAGCCGCGTGGTGAGGGCACAGAACACATGAGCGCAGATTCCTTCAGCAGAAAGTCCCGGCTGGCCGGATCGTTTGCTGCATCTCATTGCTCCACTCTTTCTCCACATTTCCTGACTCTCTTACAACTATCAAATGAAGGCATAAAATGCCTGAAAATAATCTTAAAGGTTAGCTGTTGGTGCCCCCAACTGTTCCCCGAATGCATGATTGTTTATCTTTTTCCCACCACAATCCATGAACCAGCAATGTGAAAGCAAGTTTTCTGCACTTGGAGGTAAATCCTTTCCTCTCGGAGGCCTAGATTCACTCACTTTGATCATGTTTGTGTACTCACCCAAACAGCTGAGACGTCCGTCTGCAGCGCCTTTTCTTTCCTCCTGCCCCTCCTCACGTTTCTTATTGGGAATAGCAAGAATGTAGCTCTCCTCTGAGCTGAAATTTCTTTTCAAAAGCCTTTTGGTGGATTTTTAAGAAGGTTCACTCTCGCTTTGCATCTGTTGGGTGGTTTCTCAGTAATGTTGCATGTATGGGTAGACCGATACGTAAAAGCACACTTTCAAATAGAAAAGCATCATGCTCATTTCAGTCAGCTCCTATTCTAAGCTCAGTAAAAGATGGATTGGTATGCTCCCTCCCCCCAACCTACTGTCAAAACTTGAGTTGCATGCAACACCCACATTATTTCCTTACCTATGTCATCACAGGCTCCCGTTGTTTTGAAAATGACATTCAAAGCAGATCACAGCATGGAGAAGCACAAGATTAACTTGTGATTGGATATTCTCAAAAAATCTCTTCAGGTCCCATCTCACACTGTAGGATCCTGTTGAGATTAGAATTGATCAGTTTGATGTTATATGGGGGGGGGATAGAATCCTTTTCTAAAAGGTTACAGTGTTGTAGTTAAGTCACCACCTGTTGAGTCTTGAGTCCCCAGTGTTTGAGTCCCAGTCACCGATCCATCACTGCAATGTTACATGTTGCCTGATTGAGATGATAAAGGAGCAATAAAACCTTACACAGTTGACAAGAACATAACATAAATTACTAAAGCGAGGCAGCAACATACAAATGGGAAATATAAAAGTAGTGAAATCAAATATTTAAGAGTCCTTATTACTTTTGAAATGAATTCAGTGGTTAGTTTTTGTTAAAGCATAACTCTCGCCAAAATGCAACCTAGGGTCTTTTTGTGAATGTACCCGAGTCAGACTTAAGTTTAAAAGAATAATTAGCACGGAAACGTTACTTTAAAGATTGACCGTATTTTTGATTCTGGTCTGTCCTGTGGAATGTGAGAGCTATGGGCACTATAATATCATCAAAATCATCATTTTTTAAAACACATGAGACTTTGCTCCAAGTGTCCCCAGGGGCTCTGCACCTGAACTCAGCATGGAGAACATTGGTTGTGTTCAAAGGGTTTACTAAAACAGGTTTTAAACAACTCACTGTAGCGGTTAGTTTTTCTGCTTACCGCCATCTTGTCAGTCAAAAATAGTCGATCTCCGAATGCAACATTTGAAAATATTACTGCACGCAATTGTATACCACGTCGACCAAAAAAGTGATGTAATTGGTGCAGCTCGCCTCCTGCCCCGCCTATACCAGATACACCAATGTGATTGGTGCGACTTGCCTCCGGCCCCGCCTATACCAGATACACCAATGTGATTGGTGCAGCTCGGCTACAAGGGCATAGTTAATGAGCAGCAGTACTAGATGCCAGAGGAACTCGCTGAGCAGATCCAGATTGTGCTCTCGAGAGAACTCTGGATTTCCAGGGTAGTTCAAAAGGCAGTTTGACCAAAAAACGAAAATACGGTCAATCTATAAAAATGAGTACGTCACGTTTTCAGAATTTTGGTATTCAGTGTCTCGTGACATCCCTAGTTCAGTATTCTAGTGCTATACTATATTGTTATAAATAGAATATTTATTTGGGTTTTGGAACGTTTTGGGGGACCAAACAATTCTAAAACCCTGCTTCCTGCTTCTTACAGTGCAGACGCTTTGCTGCTTGCTCCTGCTTCTGCTTGCATGTTACATGTTGCCTGATTGAGGATGATAAGGAGCAATAAAACCTTACAAGTTGACAAGAACATAACATAATTACTAAAGCGAGGCGCAACATACAAATGGATATAAAGGATGAAATCAAATATTTAAGAGTCCTTATACTTTTGAAATGAATTCAGTGGTTAGTTTTGTTAAGCATAACTCTCCCAAAATGCAACCTAGGGTCTTTTTGTGAAGTACCCAGTCAGACTTAAGTTTAAAAGAATAATTAGCACGGAAACGTTACTTTAAAGTTGACCGTATTTTTGATTCTGGTCTGTCTGTGGAATGTAGAGCTATGGGCACTATAATATCATCAATCATCATTTTTTAAAACACTGAGACTTGCCCAAGTGTCCCCAGGGGCTCTGCACCTGAACCTCGCAGGGAGACATGGTTGTGTTCAAAGGGT
Source organism: Etheostoma spectabile (assembly GCF_008692095.1). Taxonomy (NCBI): domain Eukaryota; kingdom Metazoa; phylum Chordata; class Actinopteri; order Perciformes; family Percidae; genus Etheostoma; species Etheostoma spectabile. The sequence continues at coordinate 32,913,021 of NC_045736.1, read as the reverse complement.
TTACTAAAAACGTTTAAACAACTCACGTAGCGGTTAGTTTTTCTGCTTACCGCCATCTTGTCAGTCAAAAATAGTCGATCTCCGAATGCAACATTTGAAATATTACTGCAAACTCTGTATACCACGCGACACAAAAGTGATGTAATTGGTGCAGCTCGCCTCCTGCCCCGCCTATACCAGAACACCAATGTATTGGTGCGACTTGCCTCCGGCCCCGCCTATCCCAGATACACCAATGTGATTGGTGCAGCTCGGCTACAAGCATAGTTAATGACAGCAGTACTAGATCCCAGAACTCGCTGAGCAGATCCAGATGTGCTCGAGAGAACTCTGATTCCAGGGTATTGTCAAAAGCAGTTTGACCAAAAAACGAAAATACGGTCAATCTATAAAATGAGTACTTCACGTTTTCAGAATTTTGGTATTCAGTGTCTCGTGCCATCCTAGTTCAGTATTCTAGTGCTAACTATATTGTTATATAGAATATTTATTTGGGTTTTGGAACGTTTTGGGGGACCAAACATCTAAAACCCTGCTTCCTGCTTCTTTTACAGTGCAGACGCTTTGCTGCTTCTCCTGCTTTGCTTGCATATTTTTCTGATAATCGTGCTTTTCCTCTGAAAACTATGAGCAGGCGCTCTTGGACACTTCAAAAACCTGGACTATACACTTTTGTAGACATAGTAGGCTATTGCCTATTTTAAAATTTTTCTGCGTGAGCGTGGCCTACCAATAGCTCAAGCCTGTCCTACAGTGATTGTACTAAAGCTAATTAGCGCAAGATGGCCTCCTTTCTCCGTAGAAGACTACTACAAACTCTTCAGAAGATTGCACCTTCTGGAAACCAGGTTCACCTTCTAAGTGAACGTGGAAGTTAACGGATCTTGTGAGAAATGACACCACTTTACCATGGACCCATAACAATGGACAGTATGCTAACACACGGCTATTGCGACCAACAAGTACAAAAAACAGGAGGTGGAACTGGTAATATCAACAAGTGGCGGTCCCCCTGGAACTCTTCGGTCAAGCCTAAAGTGAAATCATTTTCCTGGGAAATGGAGGACTCTACGGCCGGCACAGCCCTGATTTGTGATATGACCGGCTGGCCTCATTATCATCTGGGCAGAGCGCCTCTTCACCCCTTACCTAGTAGGACACAGCCGTGGACAGCTGCAAAGGGAAAATAAGCAACAAAATGCCCCCCCAACAACCTGTGTGCAACTGGATAACAGATTTGCTCCTCTGCTGCAAGACGCTGGACAGTCATCTATGACCGGACTGTCTCCACACACACAGGAGGTAAGGACTGAGAGCAATTCAAAAAGTTAAAACGAACAACTGGGCCTCAAACCCTGATTGTGGTGACTCTGCTGTAAAAGATTTAAAAAACAGTAAAAACCCCAATACTATGTTTTCCCAAAGACATGTGTCTGACTGACCCAAAAAATCCCAGATATTGTCAGCACACCCAACTGTGAAGAACATTATTCTGCATATAGGGTCAATGTGATGTTGTAAAGCAACAGTCTGAATTGCTGAAACTGGACTTTAGGGAACTGCTTGACACAGTCCCCCCCTAAGCGCAAATGTTTATCAGTGGTCCTATACCGTCAGTCAGAAGAGGAGTGAGAGATTCAGCCGACTGTTGGACTAAACAAATGTGCTTTCAACTGAATGTACCGTCCACTCTCTGAAGTTCATTGACATTAAACATTTTCTGGGAGCGCAGACATCTTTTTAAAGCAGATAGACTTTCCCTTAACAAGCCGGGAGTAACTGTTCACCTCTAATCTGCTTTCCTTTCTGCGCTACACATCTGCTCCCTCTCCAAGGTCACAAACAAAAGGAAGACACAACAAAGTGCGGCAGTGATCCAGCACAGCCCCCGCCTGTGCAAAGATTTGACCATGGAGACCAGAGAGCAGAGACACGAAACCTCCACTCCCCTCTTCACCCTCCAGCACCCCTCAAACCTTCCCAACCCCGAACCTTCTGAGGATTCATCGCTGTCTCTACTGAGGTCTCCACCCCCTTTCCCTTATTTCCCCCTCATTATGCACCCCTTCCTACCCCATGGCTCAACCCCGGGGGCAAAGTAAAACGCCAAGCACCACTACCAGGATGTCAGAAAACTCCTTCCCCCAGCCTGATAAGGATGCTTGTGTGCAAAATCTGGCAAGCACTATCTAATATGTGCCGGGCCTTGGCTGCAGACTAGTGATCAAGACAAGCCCGGGCCCTGTGGATGTCAATTCTTCCTCATTTCTGTTGTATGTAATAGAAAAGATGGTGAATAAGCACTTAACTGCAAACTTAGCAAATTTAGCATCCATTCCTCGTCAGCTACAGCCTTCCCCAAAATGAAAACACACTAACACTAGCCTACTAAACGTCGGTCTTTGGCGGAAAATCATTTTTAATCAATGATTTTATTACTAAACACAATCTAGATTTTATGTTTTTAACTGAAACCGGTTAGACCATAATAACACGCTGCTGGTTCTCATCAGTCAGCCCCCTAACTTCATTTTTAGAGTGAGAATGAGTGAATAAGAAGGAGTGGAGTCGCCATTTTGTTTAATGACTCATTCCACTGTACGCAAATATGTTATGGAAATTTTGTTTCTTTTGAATATGTTGCTCTTCAATTAAGATCTTCCCCTCAAGCGATGTTTCTAAATATCTACAGGCCACCTAAATATGTGCAACTTCATTGATGACTTCACTGAACTGCTGTCTATTATCTGCATTAACTTTGATTGTGTAATCAGTCGGGTGATTTTAAACATTCATGTTGACAGCCCCCAGGACAGGGGACAAAAGAGCGTGTTTGTGTTTTGAGAACTATGGACTGACTCAGCATGTGACGGAGCCCACCCCAAATAAGGGCACACTCTGGACTTGATGTCTCCAAAGGTCTGAACATTTCCAAGGTTGTGGTACTGACGTTGCTCTCTCAGATCATTCCTTTTTTTTTTCTAAGCGCACTATCTCTGTGCCCAAAAGTTCAAAACAAAGATAATCAGAAAACGGTATATCACTGAAAACACCAGTGACACATTTATACAGCTTTTTCCCTCCACACCAGCCCTCTCTGGCTATCAGTCAGTGAGCTTGTAGATAATTTCAACTGTAAAATCACAAATGTTATGATGCCATTGCTCCCACTAAGGTCAAAGTTATCTGGTAAGAAAAGATCTCCATGGAGAAATGTCCTACTGTGGAACAGAAAAAGAGAGGGTAGAAGCTGAACGAAGGTGGCGAAAAACAAATCTCCTGGTCCATTATAACTCCTATAAAGAGAGACTTCGCATTTATAATTTGGAACTGAGAATGCAAGAGGTCCTTTTCTCTGATATACTCTAGAAACAATAATAATTCCCGTGCTTTGTTTGCTACGTTGAGGTAACAAACCCTCCAGTACCATTAGCATCTGAACTTTTATCTACCAAGGCCTGCAGGACTTTGCCTCCTTCTTCAAAGACAAAATTCAAAAGATTGGACAAACAGTCAGTGCCTCCATATCATCCAGGATATGTGTTGTCACAGTGTTCAAGCAAAAATAGTTCCAATCTGAAGAATTTCACACGATCACCATACAAACCTGAGGACATTATTCAACATCTAAAAACCTCGACCTGTTGCCTGGATGTTCTACCAACGACTTTTCAAAAATTTTTCCAATTGTTTGACTTATGATCTTCTACAGATTGTGAACACATCTCTTCTTTCAGGTATCTTTCCACAGCCCTGAAACTGCAGTAATCAAGCCACCTTAAAAAGAACAACCTAGACAAGTCACTAATGAGCAACTATAGCCAATTCAAACCTTCCGTTTTAAGTAAAATCATTGAAAAGTAGTCTTCACAACAACTCAACCATTTCTTGTCACTAAGCACAGTTTTTGATACCTTTCGTCGGGTTTTCCGACCACACCACAGCACTGAAACGGCTCTTGTCAAAGTCTTTAATGACATCCACCTTAACACAGATAATGCAAATTTCAATCTTAGTATACTTGATCTCAGTGCTGCATTGACAGTCGACCACACATTCACTAGACCGTGGAACTGCGTTGGCCTTTCGGGCTCAGTACTAACTGGTTTGAATCCTACCTAAAGAATAGGGATTCTTTGTGTCTATAGGTAATTATGCATCTGAGCTTACAAATATGACGTGCGGAGTTCCGCAAGGCTCCATTCTGGGGCCTCTTCTTTGTTTACCATCTACATGCTTCCACTGGCCTCAGATTATGGAGAAAACAAAATAAGTTACCATAGTTATGCGGACGACACACAAATTTACATAACTTATCGCCAGGGGACTATAGCCAATACAAAAACTGACTAGTGCATCGAACAAATTAACGGGCTGGATGTGCCAGAACTTTCTGAAATTAAATGAAGGAAAACGGAGGTGGTTGTTTTTGGAGCAAGAGGAACGATTAAAAGTCTGCGCTCAGCTTCAAACAACAATGTTAAAAAAACAGACAAAGCCAGAAATCTTGGTGTAGTCATGGACTCAGACCTGAACTTTAACAGCCACATTAAGACAATTACAAAGTCGCCCCTACTATCACCTTAAGAATATATCAAGGGTTAAAGGACTTATTGTCAACAGGATTTGGAAAACTTGTCCATGCCTTTATCTTCAGTAGACTTGACTACTGTAACGGGGTCTTTACAGGTCTCCCTAAAAATCATCAGACAGCTGCAGCTGATTCAGAACGCTGCTGGCTCGAGTCCTCACTAAGACCAAGAGACTGGATCACATCACTCCTTTCTGAAGTCTTTACACTGGCTTCCTGTTGTCTCAAAGAATTGATTCAAATACTCTTGCTAGTTTATAAATCACTTAACGGTTTAGGTCCAAAATATATGCTGATCTGCTACTACACTATGAACCACCCAGACCTCTCAGGTCATCTGGGACATCTGCTTTCTGTCCCCAGAGTCAGAACTAAACAGGGTGAAGCAGCTTTCAGTTTCTATGCTCCTCATATCTGGAATAACTCCCGAAACCTGTAGATCCGCTGCTACTCTCAGTTCTTTTAAATCAAGGCTGAAGACCTTTCTATTTGATGCTGCCTTTCTTTAAATGACTAATCATTTTCTTAAATTTCTTATGCTGCACTGTAAATTTTATTCTTGTGTTTTATGTTTCTCTTTGTTTTTAACTGTCTATTCATGTGTTTTACCGTTTTTTTTAATGCTTGTGATTTTTAACTGTTTTTACTTGTGTTTTATCTGTTTTTTAACTGATTGTGTGTAAGCACTTTGAATTG
>NC_045736.1:32901276-32907709 GCF_008692095.1 Etheostoma spectabile | reverse complement strand
GCATATTTTGCTGATAATCGTGTCTTTTCCTCTGAGAAACTATGAGCAGCGGCTCTTGCCACTTCAAAAACACTGACTATACATTTTTTGTAGACATAGTAGGCATTGCCATATTTAAATTTTTCTGCGTGAGCGTGGCCTACCAATAGCTCAAGCCTGTCCTACAGTGATTGTAGCTAAAGCTAATTAGCAGCAAGATGCCTCCTTTCCCGTAGAAGACTACTACAAACTCTTCAGAAGATTGCACTTCTGGAAACCAGGTTCACCTTCTAGAAGTGAACGTGGAAGATAACGGATCTTGTGGGAAAATGACACCCACTTTACCTGGACCCATAACAATGGACAGAAGTATGCTAAACACACGGCTAATTAGCACCAACAACTACAAAAACAGGAGGGTGGAACTGGTAATACATCAACAAGTGGCGGTCCCCCGGGAACTCGTCTGGTGCGAAGCCAAGAGTAATCATTTTCCTGGAAATGGGAGGACGCCTAACGGGCCGGGCCACAGCGCCCTGAGATTTGTGATATGACCGTGCTGGCCTGCATTATCATCTGGCAGAGCGCCTCTTCAACCCTGTCCCTAGTAGGACACAGCCGTGGACAGCTGCAAAAGGAAAATAAGCAACAAAATGCCCCCCCAACAACCTGGTGCAACTGGATCCAGATTTGCTCCTCTGCTGCAAGACGCTGGACAGTCATCTGATGACCGGGACTGCGTCTCATACCCACACAGCAGGGTAAGGACTGGAGCATTCAAAAAGTTAAAAGCTAACAACTGGGCCTCAACCCTGATTGTGGGTGACCTGCTGAAAAATTTAAAAAACGTAAAAACACCAAAAACTATGTTTTCCCAAAGACATGGTGTCTGACTTGACCCAAAAATCCCAGATATCGTGGCGACACCCCCACTGTGAAGAACATTATTCTGCTATAGGGTCAAATGATGTTGTAAGCAACAGTCTGAATTGCGAAACTGGACTTTAGGGAACTGCTTGACACAGTCCCCCCCTAAGCGCAATGTGTTTATCAGTGGTCCTATACCGTCAGTCAGAAGAGGAGATGAGAGATTCAGCCGACTGTTGGGACTAAACAATGGCTTTCAACTGAATGTACGTCCACTCTCTGAAGTTCATTGACAATTAAACATTTTCTGGAGCGCAGACATCTTTTTAAAGCAGATAGACTTTCCCTTAAAGCCAGGAGTAAAGCTGTTCACCTCTAATCTGCTTTACTTTCTGCGCTACACATCTGCTCCCTCTGCCAAGGTCACAAAACAAAAGGAAGACACAACAAAGTGCGGCAGTGATCCAGCACAGCCCCCGCCTGTGCAAAGATTGACCATGGGAGACCAGAAGCAAGAGACACGAAACCTCCACTCCCCTCTTCACCCCTCACACACCCCTCAAACCTTCCCAACCCCGACCTTCTGAGGATTCATCGCTGTCTCTACTGATGTCTCCACACACCTTTCCCTTATTTCCCCCCATCATTATGCACCCCTTCCTACCACCCATGGCTCAACCCCGGGCAAAGTACGCCAAGCACCACTACAGTAGGTCAGAAAACTCCTTCCCCCAGACTGATAAGGATGCTTGTGTGCAAAATCTGGCAAGCACTATCTGATATGTGCCGGGCTTTGGCTGCAGGACTAGTGATCAAGACAAGCCCGGGCCCTGTGATTCAATTCTTCCTCAATTTCTGTTTGATGGTAATAGGAAAAGAATGGTGAATAAGCACTTAACTGCAAACTTAGCAAATTTAGCATCCATTCCTCGTCACTACAGCCTGTCCCAAAAAATAAAACACCACTACCTTACTACAACGTCAGGTCTTTGGCAGGAAAATCATTTTTAACATGATTTATTACTAACACAATCTAGATTTTATGTTTTTAACTGAAACCTGGTTAGACCATAATAACAGCCGCTGCTGTTCTCATCGAGTCAGCTCCCCCTAACTTCAGTTTTATGAGTGAGAATGAGTGAATAAGAAAGAGGTGGAGTCGCCATTTTGTTTAATGACTCATTCCACTGTACGCAAATATGTTATGGAAATTTTGTTTCTTTTGAATATGTTGCTCTTCAATTAAATCTTCCCCTCAAGCGATGTTTCTAAATATCTACAGGCCACCTAAATATTGTTGCAACCTTCATTGATACTTCACTGAACTGCTGTCTATTATCTGCATTAACTTTGATTGTGTATCATTGCGGGTGTTAACATTCATGTTGACAGCCCCCAGGACAGGGGGACAAAAGAGCTGTGTTGTGTTTTGAGAACTATGGACTGCACTCAGCATGTGACGGAGCCCACCCACAATAAGGGGCACACTCTGGACTTGATGTCTCCAAAGGTCTGAATTTCCAAGGTTGTGGTACTGACGTTGCTCTCTCAGATCTTTCCTGTGTTTTCTTTAACGGCACTATCTCTGTGCCCAAAAGTGTCAAACAAAGATAATCAAAAAACGGTATAACTGAAAACACCCAGGACACATTTATACAGCTTTTCTCCTCCCACCAGCCCTCTCTGGGCTATCAGTCAGATGTTGTAGATAATTTCAACTGTAAAATCACAAATGTTATGGATCCATTGCTCCCACTAAGGTCAAAGTTGTATCTGGTAAGAAAAGATCCCATGGAGAATGTCCTACTGGTGAGAACAGAAAAAGAGAGTGTAGGAAAGCTGAACGAGGTGGCGAAAAAACAATCTCCTGGTCCATTATAACTCCTATAAAGAGAGACTTCGCATTTATAATTTGGAACTGAGGAATGCAAGAAGGTCCTTTTTCTCTGTATTATCTCTAGAAACAATAATAATTCCCGTGCTTTGTTTGCTACTGTTGATAGTTTAACAAACCTCCAGTACCAGTAGCACTGAACTTTTATCTACCAAGGCCTGCTGACTTTGCCTCCTTCTTCAAAGAACAAATTCAAAAGATTAGACAAACTCAGTGCCCTCCATATCAAGTCCAGGATATGTGTTGTCACAGTGTTAAGCAAAAATAGTTCCAATATGACAGAATTTCACACGACACCATACAAACCTGGAGGAATTATTCAACATCTGAAAACCTCGACCTGTTGCCTTGATGTTCTACCAACGGGCTTTTCAAAAATGTTTCCAATTGTTTGACTTATGATCTTCTACAGATTGTGACACATTCTCTTCTTTCGGCCTTGTTGCTGAAATGTGCTATACAAATAAAGCTGCCTTGCCTTGCCTTGCCTAAAACGTCACCTTTGGCTCTGAGAAACTGTGATCGGTGCTTTTCTCTGAACATTTATTGATTGATTGGTAATGTAAATGGTGGCTGTTGCAGCCCTGCCTCAGTTTATGAGTGTGCAGCACAGCTTGTCTAAGTGGTGCAGATGTGCAGCGGGCGTTAGATTCGGCATTACCATGTGCACTGCACGTATTATCACAAGTTACTGCAATATTCACACTGTTCTCAGGTCTCTGCTAAACAAGATCGTCCTAATTACTGATCCGCCCGTCTGATATACTGAATCATTGTCAGAGACAATACGCTTATTATAAACAGGCATTCCAGTGGCTAAATGTGACTCTTTCCCATTCGATATTGTGTCTTAGTCTGTGTTGTTTTCAGACGTTGCTTTAAATATACATACTTCAGTCAAAAAAACTAAATGTTTTTCTACAAACCTAAAAGAATGTTGGTTAATAAATGCCTTTAATTCTAGTAGAGATGTGTTGTTACAGCATCACGTTACCTACCTACCTAAGTAGAAAAAATGATAAAAAAGAGCACTGGTATTGATTGGTAGTCTCAATCGGCCAAAACCATGAGTTTAGTTATCAGAGTGGGTATCAGGGGAGTGTCTAGTGTCACTTCCGCGTGGATACGCTGTATATTGAACATGGAAGTTAGTGCAGCTGGTTCTCCTGTAACTTAGATGAACTTCTTCTATTATTCAGCCACTTTAAGAACATGTGTACATTAATCCTTCCTTACAGAAGCGGAGTGGTTTTAGATCTGTATGAAACCCAGGTTGGGAGTCTGGTCGTGCACTCAGGTAGCACATGTGTTAGCTTAGCATTGATAACCACACACACAGTGTTAGCTACACACTCAAATTCTGCTTACTGTTGTAGCCATGAAAGGAAGCAGCAGCATTGATGAGACTGCAGTGCTCATGGTCTATATTTGTGTGTGTGTGTGTGTGTGTGTGTGTGTGTGTGTGTGTGTGTGTGTGTTGTGTTGTGGGGTGTGTGTGTGATTAAGGCAAGGTGATTGGGCAGCCTCCCCTCAGCTGTGTTCACTCGGCTTTACTGGCTGGCAGAGCGTGCTACACTGCAGCACCTCCTGGCGGCTGTGTGTGTGTTGTGTTTTGACTTTATGTTTTGTGTAGAGAGAGACAGTGGTTTTTGCACAAAGGAGAGACGGACTGTTTGTTTTTTAAAATTCTTAATGCTAGTCTAGTACTCACTTAGAGGTTGAGCCGTGAAACTTGTGAAGATGCTTGTGTGTGTAAGTGTGTGTCTGTGTGTTTGTTTAGGGGGGCTAAGCCTGTATTTAGTCAGTCATTGTAGCACACAAAGTGGATGAGGGAGCAACTCTTTGTGTGCGTGCATGCTTGTGTAGTCAGGTAAGCACGTTCAACCTGACTGAGTGATGCCTGTGTGTGTTTGGGTTGTGTGGTGTGTGTGTTTGTGTGTGGGTTGTGTTGTGTGTGTGTGTGTGTGTGTGTGGTGTGTGTGTGTGTGTTTGTGTGTGGTGTGTCGTGTCGTGTCTGTGTGTGCGCTGCAGTTTTGTTGTTGTGGAGATGGATGGCAGCAGCTTGTGTCATTACTGAGCCTGAGTTAGCTTAGTGGCTAATTTTAGCTTCTAGGTTACCTGTAACCGTGTCTGCCGAAGTGGTTTTTCTGTATGAGGAGGCAAAGCAAGTGAACATGGAGCGAGGTGAGCGTGAAGATATTGTTTTCTTCTTCATGTATTAAAAACCCCATCTTCTGAAGTAAAAAAAAAAAGGCTGGTTGGGATGTAAACAAAGGTTATGAGCACCACCCAAGCATTCTTACAATACATTCAATGAGCATAAATTAGACTGTAATTCAAAGTAAAAATACAGGAATGACTATTGATTTTTACATGAATCTTTTCAAACGCTTGTCCCAGAATAAAAATGAACATAGAAAGTAGTCAACTGAAACGTAAATGAAGATCTGAAAACACATAAAAATGCTGCAAACAGATCAGGACCAGCTGTATTTAACGTAACAAAGGAGCTTCTGAAAAAATGCAGTTCTACTGTATGTGAGAAGAGTGTTTATACAGTATTGGGGAGTGAAAGGAGCCGTTGGAAATTGGGCATGGAGAGATGACATTTACTGAATGGTCAGAAGATGAATGTCGTGGATCTGTGGGGAATTTGGGTCATTATGGCTGCAAGGCAGAAAATGTAGATGAAAAATGTAACGGCTAAATATTTAAAATCAATAAATCACCAACTCAATCAAAAGTCAATGGATTCACTTGTGGGATGGAGTACATGTCAGGCCCCCCTCAGGTCTCTGATCCCCAGTTGGAGTTGTTTATGGGATGTGTGGAGTGAGCGCAGAGGTGTGCAGGAGTCGGCTTGTTGCGATACGGTCTTTGCTTCAGCTTGCTTTTCGTGTCAGGTAAAGTTTGTGGCATCATGCAAATGTGGCCTACTTGGCCAGCAGTGATTCTGCTGTTACTCATTCTGGTGCAAGTGGCCCAGTTACACCCATGGCCTTCATCATTTCAAACACTACACACACAGTTTGGAATGATTGCAATTCATTTGTCTTATTTAAATTGAAAACACTACTGGTGGGAACCAGATGTAAACACTCAGGACTAACCCTTGAACCGGTCTCGCTTTGCCAGACCTTCCTCCACAGCGCTGCGGAGGAGGGCCTGGATCGTCCACACAGCATTCTGGGATAGGAGATAAACATGCCCTTGTTTATAGGCATTTCTTTAATCAAATTTAATTTCAAAAGCATTTAAAACAGACATGTTGACCAAAGTGCTGTACTTTGACATGAAACAATAAATAGACAGAATACAACACCAGACAAATCAGCATACAGTTCTCATGCCAGATCAAAAGCCAAGGAATACAAATGTGTTTTAGTTGCGATTTAAGAAGCGGAATAGAATCTTAAAATCAATCCTTAAATGACCTGGGAGCCAGTGGAGGGGGGCAAGAACAGGGGTGATGTGATCTCCCTTACGAGTTCCAGTAAGGAGACGAGAGGGAGGCCTGGCTAACACCTCCATACAGAGCATTACAGTAGTCAAGGCGTGTTGTAATAAAAGCATGTATAGCCTTCTCAAAGTCTGTGAGGGATAAAAAGACCTTAAGATTAGTAAGAGGCCTAAGTTGAAAGAAACTTGCTTTCACAACAGACGTGATCTGCTTCTCCATTTTAAAATCACAAT
>NC_045736.1:32898720-32901266 GCF_008692095.1 Etheostoma spectabile | reverse complement strand
ACACCCAGGTTTGTTACAACAGACTTAATATAGGGTTGAAAAATGCCCAGGTCTATTTGTGAGACATCGGAGGTGCAACTTGGTCTAGAAACCATGACCTCAGTTTTACTCTATTAAAGTTTAAAAAATGTAAGGCCATCCAGGCTTTAATATCATTAAATATATGACTGCACATAGTTTCAGCTGAGATTGACCCAGTTCAAACATGGTTAGTTCAAAACGTGAGAAGGAGACCAGTGACAGCTGTCTGCAGTTGTACTTTTCCTTGAAGAGAGTAGCAAGTCCACCTTCTTGACCTGTAGTCCTCGGAGAGTTAAAATAAGTGAATTCAGCCGGTAAAAGTTCAGAAACAGCGCTCAACTCACCAACATTCAGCCAGGTTTCAGTCACAAATAAGAAATCCAAATCATGAGAGGTAAAGAAGTCCTTCAGGATGAAAGTCTTATTTGCTAGCGGTCTGGATTTACCCTGCAGAGATCTGAGGACCAGGTAACCATAGTCCTCAGATTGGACAGATAGTCTAGCTAGCTGTCTGGATTTACCCTGCAGAGATCTGAGGACCAGGTAACTATAGTCCTCAGATTAGACAGATAGTCTAGCTAGCTGTCTGGAATCCTGCGGGCCTACCTGTATCCCAGGTGCAAGTCAGTAGTTCACCCCTGTTGGGAAAGGTATGCTCAGTAAACCCTGGTAAGGTCATCTATGGCCCAGCAGGATCCAGGCCGATGTTTTTCCAGAGCTTCTGATCTCTAGCGCTCGCATGTCCACCCCCAGATTACACTCTAAAGTAGTCATCAAAAGTCTTTCAGATTAATGGCTTGCAGTCCACCTCAGACGCTAAGTCCAAACTTTAAGGCTGCAACTGACGATTATTTTCACTGTTCATTTTTTTCCTCAATTATTCGATTAGTTGTTGTCTATAAAATGGTGAAAAATGTGGATCAGTGTTTCCCAAAGGCCAGGATGACGTCCTCAAATGTCTTGTATTGTCCAAAACTCAAAGATATTGAGTTTACTGTCACAGAGAAGTGAAGAAACTAGAAGATATTCCCATTTCCAAGCTTTAATCAGAGACTTTTGACATGTAATAGACATTATATACCGGGGCGGCTGTGGCTCAGTGGTAGAGCGGTTGCCTGCCAATCGGGACGGTTTGGTGTCGATCCCTGCCCCTGCAGTCATTGTCGAAGTGTCCTTGGGCAAGACACCGAACCCCGAGTTGCCCCCGTGCTGCGCATCGGAGTGTGAAGTGTGTGAGTGTATCTGATGAGCAGGTGGCACCTTGTACGGCAGCCCGGCCCAGGTGTGAATGTGTGTGGAATGGTGAATGTCCTGTAGATGTAAAGCGCTTTTGGCAGGGTGTTAAGACTGGAAAAGCGCTATATAAATACAGCACATTTACATTTACATTACATTACGCTTTTATCCAAAGTGACTTACAATTGCTACATACTGTATGTCAGAGGTCGCACGCCTCTGTAGCAACTAGGGGTTAAGTGTCACATCCACTGCGTCATCACCATCAGAGATTCATCTCTGGGGCTCTGCTTGAATTGTTTTGGAGAATTTGTTTAAAATAAAATCTTGTCCAAAATTTTGGACAACATCTTCAAGTACTCCGCTTTCCTGGCACATCCCCTCTTTGACAGGAAGCGTGTGCTTCGCTAACCTGTCCTTGAGCAAGACACAAGTCAAATTGTTCTCAATGCCCGGATAGCTCAGTTGGTAGAGGAGCGCCCATATATTTGCGTTGAGGTTTACTCCTCAACGCAGGTTCGACTCCGACCCGCGGCCCTTTGCTGCATGTCATTCCCACATGAGAGCATGGTTCCCCTTAAATTAACAGTTCATTCATCATCTGCCCTAGGGCTGAAACACTTCCTTGAATAATTCGACTACAAAAAATTCTTTGCCTCGAAGCTTCGTTAAATCAGTGTAACTAACGGTGTGTGGCTCGCTGTGTTTCTACACGGAGGATTATTACTGGCGCACAGGGTGCCGCTTCTGTGGACACGAGACTGACGGCGCAGCTTACAAATGAAGGGAGACAGGGAAAATAGAGGGGGGGTCTAAGAGAAGAGACAGGCGAGAGAAAACAACAGAAAGTTTGGGATTGTTGGAAGCTGCAAACATGCTGCTACATCATCTCAGTAGAAAACATCGTCTGCTGCTCGCGTACACAACTACACAACTACACAACTACAACATGTTACTCTACAGATAGTGATGTTACACACAACTACAGCATGCTGCTGGTTTGTAGTCTGTTTATTAGTTTGCTACTAATCTTTGGAAACTTAGCTGCCACCGAAGACAAACCAGCCCCCCCCCCCGCATGGCTACTTAATATGCACGTGAAAGATGTCACTGGACCATGATGTCTGCATTCTTTATTCTTTCTCCTCAGTCAGTGTTAGGCTCTGAAGACGTGTCCCCCTGAACAGTGGAGCTGAATGGACCTCCTGGAAGCTCTGAAGCGCCACATTTCCCCTCGGCTTAGTGAACAGCTCTCTGCATATTCAGTGCAAAGAGCCAGAGGCAAGGGG
>NC_045736.1:32886991-32898710 GCF_008692095.1 Etheostoma spectabile | reverse complement strand
GGGGGAGAAGATTAACATTTGGGCCACCAAAATCTTTTTAAGTGTCTTGGAATTTGGCTCTAAAAATGTTGCTTTTTCTAAAGGAAACTAGTTTGTATATATAAAAACGACACGTTTCCTGTTTTTTTAGTAAACAGCAATAATAAATGTTTGCTATTGCTGTTTACTGGTTACTTTCTAAGTATTTCTTAGTTGATTACTTGATTAATTGATGGAATAATCAGCAGAATACTCAGAATACTAAAAGAATCCATAGCTGCAGCCCTAATCTGCACATTCATTAAAAATCTCTTCTGTTTCTTTTGTAAAGTTCCAGAAAGCATATACGGGCAAGAGCTGTTTCTAATGTTTGATGTTAGAAGTATTAGAAACACCTCCAGATAAAGTGCAATCCACCACTCCTCTAACTACGACCCCAATCTTAAAACATATAGCTTAGGTAAGACTTTATAGGACAGGGTCAAAAACATTCTAGACATCATAAAATTCCACTCTATGGCATTTCCAGTTGTATTGGGTTACATTAGATTGTACAGATGTACCTAATAAAGTTGACACTGAGTGTACTTTGAGAAAAAATTGGGAGATGGAAATTCATTCTGTCTTGTTTAAAGAGCGAAAACATGTAAAAAAAGAAAAACCGGAGTGTTCTATGAACAGAATGACTCATTTAAAATATCGCTCAATCGCGCAAATTTGATCGTGGAAAGCCAAAATCGTGATTGTGATTAACATTTGATTTATTGTGCAGCCCTAACTTAGTCACATGTAGATTGTTGATTGGATGTCTTAAAACCCTTCATCCAACAAAGCTTGCCATTTAATCTTTGTGTCTACAGAGAGTCAAAACCAATCTGAAAGGCGGGTGTCTGTAGTTTTAGCTAGGCACGACAACTTCTGTGACTCTGCTGTTTCTTCTGTGGTTGTCAAAGCTGAAGTGCATTTCGATGAACATGGAGTGAACTGTGTGTATTAATTAAGACCTAATCAACTCGCCAGGTTGTAATCTAAATCCTTCCTGTGCATGCTGGCTTCCCCACATCACTGGTAATGGCCACAGCAGTGGGTTTGTACCCAACAACACAACATGCAACATCAATTAAATCAAAATCAAAAAAAAAAAAATCAATGCAGTCTTGCAATTAAACTAGACATTGATTGATGGATTTATTAGTTTAAACAGAAAATGAACTGGATTAACTATTTTGATAATTGATTAATGGTTTACGTCTTTTCTTCTCTTTTGATACGACTGTTGGTCGCACAAAAAAATTTGAAGCAATGTTAAGACGCCACCTCGGGCTCTGGGAAATTATGATTTTTGGATGTCTTTTAGGATTTCCGTTGATTATAAGCCTTCTTTCATTTTTTGGTTTTTAAATCTCATTCACAAATATTGTGATTTCTGAAAAAATGCACTGCCTTTTGGTCAAAAGAGGCTAGAGTTGGATTTAACCTGAGTTTAACTCACCTGGCCAATCCAACCATATTAAAGTAACGCCACATTTATTTCAGATATGATCGATGTAATTGCATCCTCGGGAACAATGGCTTGTTATCAAGTCTTCTCATCAGATGGTTAGACACGTGGATGCACACAGATGGACGGACAGACATATATGTACATGGACAAGAGGACGGACAGGTGAACAATTGGGAATAGAGGCGGACATCAGATACGTTCCGAGTCCATCCATCGTCAGACTTAATAGACAGCCAGTGGCAATGAAAGGGTTACCATGGCAACCGCATGTTTACGTCCGCCTCCCCGCTCCCCACAGCTTTGGCACTAAGAGCCAGTTTCCATGGCAACGGCTCTGATACCCCCCCCTTCCAAAGCGCGCGCGCGCGTGTGTGTGTGTGTGTGTGTGTGTGTGTGTGTGTGTGTGTGTGTGTGTGTGTGTGATTCATTGAGATGATTCATTGAGATGATTCCTCATACCTGTGTGAGTTGCAGTCTGTTTAGCACATCTGCATTGGCCTCACGACACAAGGCAGTACTCCTTCATACTGCATAAAACAGCAGTTAGAAAAACACACACGCACCTGCTCCACGTCCCGCTACGCCGGCCATACACAATACTATACAACAATATGACAGGCACACATTTTGTATTTTATTTTTGCAGACAGAAATACACACCACATGAGGATTTGCACACAATCATGCACAGACGTCAGTCTGACCTGGAGAGCTAGTACCTCCACAGTGAGTGCGCTCCCTGTTCTCTGGTTTCTAAATGAAGTCAAGAGCATCAGAAAGGGCCACAGCCAGATTTAGACTCTTCATCACTCTCCCTGCGCTTCGCTGTCATAGGAACCATCAGATACATGTGTGCATGTAGGTGTGACGAAATTTCACCTAATCACAGTAAAGAGCCGGCGCTGGCTCGTTTTCACAAAAACAATTCACTTTCATTGACATGTGCAAAATGTGCTACAGTTTGTGGCGGTGACATTGGTACGGAGACATACGGACGGCGTAAAGTCTCTCCCATTCCATACAGATGGACAGAGCCCACCAGCAGACGGTAGACCACGCGCTACATAGAGCTGTATGGATATTAAACGCTGTGACAGCTGGTGGTTGATACCTGTTTATGCATCTCCAGCCTGCCTGCCAGCCCTGATTGGTTTGCAGCGTTTTGTTTTTATATATGAGGTTTTATGTGTATTATAATTTAACAATTAATAAGTAATAACTTCAGCTGCAGTATTCTTTGTCTTCATAGACACCAGTGGTAATCTGTTATTCAGCCCTCATGCTTATTAGATAATGTTAAAGGGATATTTTTGAAGTGATGTGAGGCAACAAAACACAAAAAATGCCAAGGGGGGGGGGGTGAATACTTTTACAAGGCACTGTATTTGGGATATTTTCACTGCTTTACCTTGTCTTGAATCCAAACTAACTTAGTTTGAAAAAAAGAAGTAAATAGCACAAAGAGACCATCCAGTCAGGGCAGCGGTAATCCGTGTTCATGGAAAAATTCCAGTTTTTTGTTCCTGTTTGTTGGTCTGGTGGCTTTGAAGAGAGCATAGATGGATATAATGACTTTACTTCCCCGCTGTAAAGCGCTGTACTGTGTACTGTATATTTGTCATCATAAGGCTTGATGCTGCAGGCTGGCACAGGCTCAGTTCATATCACGTGTCACAGGATACTTTACTCATGTGAAAAGCATGAGGACATCAAATCGTTAATCAAACGGTCTTTTGTCAGTTACCTGTTTGCACGCAGAAAGTCACATGTGCTTAGCAACTGTATTTATTAGAAGAACTATTGTAATGGTTGACGCTTTTAATCTCTCTGGAGAACATGCTTGAGTTCAATGCAAACATACAGCACTCTTTGTTTACAGGCTGGGCTGTATTGTCATATTCCAGCTAGCCTAATAGGGTTATTTCATAAGTCTTATTTAAAGGTGCTTTAAGCGACGTTGGGTGACGTTACTTCTTATTGTAGTTCATATAGTATTTTCAAACAAAACGAGGCTCGCTCGCCCCTCCCTCCTCCTCATGACGTCCCCTCCCTAGGAGCGGTGATCACTGTAAGCCTGGCATTACCAACACAAACGGTAACATGGCCTTTAATGTCAGGTGGATTTAGTGGGCTTGTGTTGTGGGGGGCAGTAGTTTGTACCAGAAGACTCTTTGAGTAGCCAAGTGTCCATCACCATGACGGGAATCAGTCGCTGGCCCACACAGCTTATTGACTCCCCTGTCCTCGACACCACCTTGATTGGTTTCACATACGGATAGTTTGGCTCATGGTTTGATTTTTACTAGAAGGTAGATGCCGTGGTCCTGGAGTTAATTTTAATTTAGGTTTCATAATGTGATGTCAAAATTACAGATTTTTTATTATGGGTAAGATGGCCACAGTTTTTTTTATCAGGCCCTCAGGAAGTGCGCTGGGCTTTGAAGCCAATTGGACGTAGGGGCCGAACAGTGGAACTACAAATGCTGTGTCTGTTGTTGTGGGTGGACGTCGCTGGTCGTCGACACTCAGGGTGAGTCGGAGATGTGGTTGAAAAAAGAAGGGCGTTTTATTTATGTTCCCAAATTAAGGCACTTAGGCAAAAAGAACCATTAACAAAATCAAAATGAAAGAAAAATAAAATACTTTCACAAAAATAAAAGAATTGGCGGCCTTGCACTAGTTTTTTCTACAGACTAACGTCCTACCAGATCTTGCTCCCCAAACAACTGAAACATACGTCTAGATAGCTCTGAAGCCCCCGGAATTGGAACGTACCAATACTAAAGACAGTACAGGGGTGGCTCAGGCGAGTAGTTCATTCAAAGCTCAAATCGGCCAAAATTACTAAATCTAGTGAACTAGAACTATGCAGAATATTATAGATATAATTAACACGTTTCAACAAACTACAAGATATGTTGAGGGTTAGAATATATATTATTTTAAAATTAGGGTCACTTCCTTTTACCCCGTAAGTCCTAACGTCTTATAACTTGGTGTGCACGGCAAACCTCCCTTTAAACCCCCCCTGAGACAGTCCTGTTAACCTCTGTTACACTTTGAAACTAAAAAACAGACGCGCAGTTACCAAAGATCTGAGTGGTACGTGGTTATTATAATCGGGGATGTTTGTGAAGTATGGTTTTACACAGAATGATGGATTGATGAAAGTAGCTGTAGCATGTAAGTCACCGTAGTATAAGATCTTAAAGTTGGTTAGATTTCTGTGGGGAATTTGATGAATGGCTATGTTAACAGCGGATTTTAGACAGTGATGATCAACAGGACATATGGATACGATAAACAAACATATACAGGGATCTTTGGACTCATCTTTGAACAATGAAATAGGTAGCGCGTCTCTACGGCGACGGACGCAACGCGCCCCGTCACAAGACTTTTCCCCATACACTTCCATGGCAAGACTTTTTCATCTCAAGACTTTTCCCCATACACTTCCATGGCAAAAGAGACGTCTGTAAATCAGTGCATACCTGTCACAACCCCCTGACTTTCTCCAGCGGAGGTGACAAATTACTGCCCCGTCGTACTGGACTTGCTTGGTAATGGAGTTGGAAACAAGGCGGATTTTGCGTGGGAACCCTGGGGTGTTTTGGATTAGTTGGGAGGTTGTTTCGACATTATGATTGCCTTTCCAGTTTTTGTCTGGGTGAACAGACAGTCAACCAACAAAGTGCCAAACTGAAGTGTCGTGCACACCACGCCACTTCCTGCCTGACGTCTAATAGCTGACCACGTGCTCTGACCTTCCTATGGTGCAGCATAGCTGAGGCAATTTCCCTGCAGGGATCAGTCAGGTAGCACATTATTATTCATTATCAAACCAGGGTTCATTATACACACACTCTCATTCATATGTGTAGAGGAAAGTGTGCACAGAATGTTCTCACCTTGGAGTTTGATTCCATAATGCAGTTTAGTAGAGTCGTTATGGTCAGTGATGCAGTCTTTAGTAAATTGAGCCTAACTAATTCAACAGTGCCCAAACAGAGAGATGAAGTAATTGCAAAGCACAGGCATTAATTACAGTGATTACAAAACCCACTGGAGCGAAAAACTGTCTTTATGACATAAATAAATAAACACATTAATGACGTATAAAGTGATCAACGCGGGATGTGGACAAACATCTCACCACAGACCCCCTGCTGATATGACATTAAAGGAGAATTACGGCCAATTTTTATGTTAATCTTTATCGCCATACATATGCGAGTAGTGCAGTATCTGCAGCTACGTGTACGAGCTTCCACTGAGCTAAAATGGCACTTAACGGGGCAAGTTTTAGAGAGCCTTTGTTCCTCTTAACAGACACAAAATGCAATTAATATGATTTTCACAAAAGCCTGACAGCAGCTAACAGCTAGCAGCTAACCGGCCAATCTACCCACTGGCAAGACCAAGACGGCTAGGTGAATTAAAACATTGTCTGAGTAGAAAACAAATCTCAGTGTTACGTAAGGTCCCTGTTCATGTTGTACAGACATGTTGATGGTTCATGTTGTACAGACATGTTAATGGTTCATGTTGTACAGACATATTAATTGTTCATGATGTGCAGACATATTAATGGTTCATGTTGTAAAGACATATTAATTGTTCATGATGTGCAGACATATTATCTTGCCTCAGTGGTAGAGCGGTTGCCTGCCAATCGGAAGGTTGGGGGTTCAATCCCGGGCCCTGCAGTCATTGTCGAAGTGTCCTTGGGCAAGACACTGAACCCCGAGATGCCCCCGGTGCTGCGCATCGGAGTGTGAATGTGTGTGAGTGTTTATCTGATGAGCAGGTGGCACCTTTTACAGCAACCTCGGCCACAGTGCATGAATGTGTGTGAATGGTGAATGTTTCCTGTAGATGTTAAAGCGCTTTGAGTAGTCTTTATAAATACAGCACATTTACATTTACATATTGATTGCATTGTGTGTCTGTTAAGAGACACAAAGGCTCTAAAACTTGCCCCATTAACTGCCGTTATAGCTCAGTGGAAGCTCGTACACGTAGCTGCAGATACTCCGTGTTGCCTACTCTCATATCTATAGCGATCGAGGTTAACGTAAAAATTGGTGGGAATTCTCCTTTAAGATGCGAACCCAAACTGAATGTCAGCACATCATGAAAAATGAAAGACTCAATAACACAAACTAAAATAGCACTGAAAATACAGTCATAGATGAAATTTAAAAGGATTTTCTTAATGGTGCATTGTGGGAAATGGAGGTATTTTAGAAAAACTTTTTTTTCAAAAATTGAAATCAACATATTATTCGCAAACAATAATCAGCCTATTTATGATTTTCTTTTTTATGATGATAGGCTTACTGGCCTAAAGGTAAGGTAGTCACTAAGTTAGATCCACAGAGCCAGCATATTCTATCACTGTGTCACATGTATGTATAATGTTACAAGATGATTTATCTGTATAAAATGCAAAACAAATGGCATATATAAAGGCTTAAGGCCACCCTACATGTTATTGCAGGCCCAGTTTAAAATGCAACTTAGTTTTGTAAAATATGCAGTAGGGGGTCCCTGATCCATCTCTCTTTCAGTTAAGTGGTCCATGGCTTAAAAAATGTTTAAGACCCCCGGTATAGACTTCTGACTCCAATTGTTAGAGAAGCATCACAAACATCGAGTAGAGTTAGGACTCGACAGGGGGCGCTGGATCTGGCTGAGTCTTACGTCCAGAGAGCTCTTACTGTGGAGACATCTAAGTGGCTGTGACATTTTAGCAATGTAGCACTGCAATCTGTTCCCCATGTAGGCCACGGTACACCAGTGGATGCATTGGTTCGAAAGCTATGCTACAGAATTCATACAAAGCTTTATTTAACCTTGTTGGCATCACATTTTTGGTCTTTTGACAAAAAGCCACCAATGCATATTAAAGCTTTGCTGCATTTTGGATTTAAATGGATTTGCCCACATACTACACTGACCCTGAGGTCCACCTACCGGTTATGAATATTTATGGTTGCAAGTGTTTATGCAGACACAGGAGCCTTATTATACTATGCAGCACCTAATATCTAGCACTTAAGCTCTGCTTGCCACCTAAATGCCTCTGGGCTGACAACCGGATTTAAAAATCGGAGGTGGCTAAGAAGAAACTGGCGTTCCCTGTCCTCCATTAGTCTTACACACATAGCCGTGGTGGAAACTCCTCATCATTGGTTTGTGGAAGACTAAGGTGCACGTATTTGGCAGGGGGTCAAGGGCTCCTCCCTCAGGAAAATGTTAGGTTCTTTAATAAAAATGTATACACCATTTTGGACCACTAAAACATTGGGTAAGCTGGAGCAGATAATTCATAAATAACACTCAAAAAGCGTGAAGACAAAACTTGCTAAAGATGTCCTCTGGGGACCAACTTAGATCTGAAGAAAGTCATTTAGTTAGTTTTGATGCTCACATTGATTTTTTTGGCTTAGGTGCTGCCCCCAAACATCTTGGGTGCAGCACGCCTCGTAACGGCAGGGGGAACCCTGAGGACCGCAGGACTTTCCGTGTTGGTAAGGCAGCAGCAGAGCAAGAGTTGGAGCATGTGTAGGACTTTTGTGTCTGTGAATCAGAGTGGAAGAGCACTGTGGACACTGTGGTTTCAGGAGGAGGATGCTGGAAAGGCCCAGAACCTCGGTCTACCATGGTGCCGTCGTGGATCAGAGAGGAAAACCATACGCTTAAATGGAGCTTGTTCATCTTCCTTTCAAATTATGTATAATTTAAAGAAGAGCTGCAAAGATGAATAAATAAGTTGATCACTATTTTGATAATCGATTGGTTAGAGACCTTTTTTATGAAAAACACTGATTCACATTTTTTCACCATTTTCACGGACATCTTATAGACCACATGATTAATCGAGAAAATAATCAACATTGAAAATAATCAATAAAAATTGCATTCCCGATCTTAAGCATATACAGTATATCTCAAATATACAAGCAGCTTCTCTAAGACTTTGGATGTGTGTGATGATCCTTTTGGTCTTTTTAAGCTTTCATGTCAAAGTAAGCAGAAGCCTCTTAGAGCTACTGGTGTTTCTGCCTGAAGGAAAACAGGAAGACTTGTAGGAGGAAGCCTACCACTACACCATGAAGTCATGTGTGGAGAGTAATGCTCAGCTGTAGTGGGACAGTCCTACTGGGATTAATGCTGATGTGTGGAGAAC
The DNA here is from genome assembly GCF_008692095.1 of Etheostoma spectabile. Classification (NCBI taxonomy): domain Eukaryota; kingdom Metazoa; phylum Chordata; class Actinopteri; order Perciformes; family Percidae; genus Etheostoma; species Etheostoma spectabile. Next base: position 32,890,032 of record NC_045736.1, on the reverse strand, counting down.
CGGATGACACAGATGGCCTTCATGGTGTTCCTTAGTGTCTAAAGCAGGGCTCTTCAACCTTTTTTAGGCCAGGGACCCCTCGGCTGGAAGAGAGACGGAGCAGGGACTCAACAACATAAAGTATATTGTAAAAAGTAGTTTCCTATTAAAGTGGGCCCACAATAAAGTGTAAGGTGGCCTGGAGCCTTTACGCATACCTATTTATGGGGCATATAATACTAAGGTATTAAAATAATATTTATTGGCATTCCTATGTTTATACATCCTATTTAAATGTTAAACATACGCGTAGCAGTGAATCCTTAAGTGTAACTGTATCTGTGGATGGCTTACCCTAACTACAGGCCAGCAGTCTGTCACCAATGTTCAAAACAAATCACACAGACGATTTATCTTTGCTAATAATTTGTCGGACTCATGTTTATGTATATATTTAGACATATTCACTTTTTTAAAAATGATATAACAACTGCATCGACTCTAAGGAAGATCTCCGGTCTAAAGGCTTCAACAACAACATTTAGTATTCTAAGCGCTGAGCTTTTTCTGGGAAAATGTCTCTGGTATACAGGAAGTGATCCGTTTCATGTTTCAGTTTTTTTGGGAATAGATAAAAGAACCATAGCATACTGAGCAGGGGGCAGTAATCTCTATTCTTACCTCCCCTGAGGGCTTTACTGTGCAGCTGCTGGAGGCCTCTCCTTTACTGGATTGCCATGTGAACCACTTTGAGCCCGGTCGCAGCGTAGCAGCGGGGATGCAGAACGCCAGGCCTTCTGCTGTCTCCCTCTGGCAGCGCTGAGGGGAGGAGGTGTTGAATCATCAGCCACAACCAGCACACATTTACAGGCCAGCTCCATCGCAGGCATAACGTATGCGGAGCGGATGCTCCAACACTACGCTCCCACTAAATGAATGAAACTGGCTACACAAGGCGTGAGAGTGTAAGTGGTGCGGATGCACCGCAGAACCACTCTACAAGTGTAAAAATAGGACAGTCTTCTATTTATATTTTTTACACAAGATCTGTGCAGCCCTTTCACACAGAAATGGGTCGTAAAGACTCTATATGTCTTTAAAAATAAACCACCGGTATACAGGAAGCGACTTATTGACTGTGAATGAGCGTATTGGCAGTTTGCTTTTGAAAGTTTCTGTTTTTAACAGCTTTAACATCCCGGGGTTGATGGAAGAATGTTGTGCGTATTCATTTTTTAGTCACAGCGTGATTCACACACCAAACAGCACAAGCCCAGAGTGATGGGCCCGCATGGTTTCTGTGAGTCTACCTCTTCCCCATGTTTCACTGTTTGGGGTCTTTGAGCCATTAAATCATCAATTCTGGGGCGCCTGGGTAGCTCACCAGGAAGAGCTCATGCCCATATATAGACTCCTCCGACCTGCGGCTCTTTGCTGCATGTCATTCCCCCTCTCTCTCCTCTTTCATGTCGTCGTCTGTCCTATAAAATAAACTCCTGAAAAGGCCCCAAAAATGATCTTTTTTCCCCTCTTTTCTTTCTCCTCCTTATCCTTCTCTCCCAATTTCTATCCATTCTCTCACTAACTTTAACAGGGCCTAAAGTTAGCTTTTTACTATCCGCTAGCCCCACGGCTTTGATGACTACTAGTCCTTAACTGCTTCTAGATTTTAGTCCCGATTACAACAATAATTTGACTTAGTTATGTTTGTACATTAGTTCCGTACTGCTGTCGTACATCAGCCACATAGTCTTTCTACCTTGGTTTTAAAACGTCGTCTTTTACTTTTCCTTGAATCATCCTCATCTTTTTGTCGGTTGCTTGTTTCAGCCGGCCTCTTCAACCCCAGTAATGTGCTGCCGCATCTTTTTAGCCTAAATCCAAGGAAATGTCCGACATGGTTGAAATGTGAAAGCACAACAGTGGCAGTGCCAGTGTGGCAGGTAGACACAGTTTCACTCGCCATTGGCATAATTCAGCCACATCTGCTGCGTGGCTGGGTTGTAATTTCAGGCCTTGCTTGCTGCTGCTGAACACAAGGTGGAGGAGAGAGGAAAAACCAAACGGATGATACAGTTGAAGGAAACCGCAGAGTTGGGTTATCATTTTCAGTGTGTTTGTCACTTTGAGCAACACTTGTCATGTAACACATGGGCATTTAATCTATTGTTGAATACAAATAATAATCTTAATATTAGTACCTTTAATTCTTAAATAAAATCTCGTATTGAAATAATGGACAGTACAAACAAATGCAAGCCTGTAGTTAATCAAAGTCCTGGTAAAAGATACACTGAGAGGGGTGGGTAAATTGCTTGTATATCTCTACAGTTGCATAGTCTGGGATAATAAAGTATACTTTGATTTCCACTGCATTGATTCCATTACTACAGCAGTCATGTTCTGCTCAGCACTCTTTTGAGTTTCTATCTATGGTGTCCCTGTGTCCATTCATTTTACTGTCTATGGTTTTTCATATGTGATGCCCACAGGTGCTGCCTTAGTAGGCACAGCCCGCCCAGTGGCTAGTTTGAATTTTGTTGACCAATCACAACAGAGCGGGCCAGCAGACCAATCAGTGTAGGCTAGCTTGAGTAGAGTGGATCACCGGCGATTGGCGCCCAATGCATGCTGGTTAGATTTGTGACTGACTTGATCCCGACTCGCTCTGACGTCATGCACACATGGGCAACGATGATCTCACGAGACCAAGGCGGCTGCAAGGTTTAGAGCCAGCGAGACCCAGTGCATGCTGGGAAACACCTGTCTCTCAGCTGATGTAACAACCGATTGGTTCAGAATCGACTCAACACAATGGTGTTTTATTTAAGTGGTTTTATTGTTTTTGAATTGATGGGATTTTAATTGCTATTATCTGATTTTAAATGTGTGTCAGATAGTACGTTTAGAAGTCAGAGGGACTAAATCCGTTCTGATTAGGGATACTCTACAGTCTGTTGGTCTTTTTTTGTTTTTTAAGATGATTTTTGGGGGCTTTTCCCTTTATTACATAGAGACAGTGGATAGGCATGACAGGAGGAGATATATAGATATATATATAT
>NC_045736.1:32886807-32886981 GCF_008692095.1 Etheostoma spectabile | reverse complement strand
ATATATATATACATATATATATCATTAATAGATCAGCAATAGATTGCATGTAGAGCATTTTGACAGCTACTCTGTCACTATAAAAACAATTGGAGATTGTGTACAAGCTGATATGTGTTTGAAAACATTTTATGAAATCAGAATCAGACCTAACAGGATGTGAGTGTTTCTGTG
>NC_045736.1:32885517-32886797 GCF_008692095.1 Etheostoma spectabile | reverse complement strand
TTCCTGTTCAGCCTGAAGGCTGCTGGAAGCTGCTGGAAGCTGCTGGAAACTGTCTGACTTGAACGCAGCTTTTTGTCCCCGCCCACTGCTGTTGCCGGCTGCTCTCATCCACTTTACAGGCGAAGCACAGTTCATCTCCAACAGGCGTAGTGTTTCAGGCCCAGGCACTGCACCAATGAGCAGTATGAGAAACATCAAAGCACGTACACCTATTCTAGTAGACCCCAAGAGTTCAGATCTGACGCTGAGAGGGAGAATGATATGAGTATGATTTCTGTTTTTCAGATGTTCACTGGTGTCCTGAAGCATACGCCACCTCCGGCCTCCGCCGCTGCAGCCTCCTCCTCCGCCTTGGACCAAAAGAGCCACGCACAAACCACAGTTCCCACAATCCCACGGGGACACCTGGTCCTGGGCCCCAAGGACAAGCTCCGCCTCCTCACCCCCGTGGGCAGCACGGCGGCATCCAATCACTGCGGAGGGGTGGCTGGGGCCCCCGCCACTAAGCACTCCGGAGGAGCCGCGAGACCTCCTTCCTCTCTGAGCGAGGAGGATGATGGAGGAGGCGGGGGAGGAGGAGGCAGGGTGAAGAAGAAACGGAAGAAAAAGGACAAGAGAGAACGGGAGAAAGGAGGAGTGGAGGCGGAGGAGAGAGAAAGCAGCAAACCAAAGAAACGGAAGGAGGAGAAGATGGCGACGGTGGTCCCACTGAGGAAGGAGCCCAGGGAGCGAAAGAAGGGTAGGCCTAAGGGGACGGAGGGCAGGAAAGAGAGCAGGACAGAGCTGAAGAATGTGGCCATGGGGACTGCACCAGGGGCCACAGTGGCCCCCGGACCAGCTCAGCTGGCTGTGAAGGTGCCCGGCAAAAGAGGAAGGAAACCCAAGATCAAAGTCCTACCTCCTGTTCCCCCCAATCAAGGTACGCATCGAGAGCCCACCACAGTGTGTTCACCCAGTGTGGAGCGGAGTAGGGCTGCACACACTTATCAGTTTTATTGAAAACACAATATGGACTAGTGCAATATCTAAATATGTGTCCGAGCATTCTGAATGGAGTATTGTGTTGCTGCTGAGACAGACTAATAAAACATCTCTGTTTGCTAGATTCTCACAAAAATCCCACTATAATCATTATAGTTGTAATATTTTTCTATGAAAATCTGAATAATCATACAAAAATGATCACTCTCTCTAATGTCGTAAATCATAGACAACAAACAATCACAATTAGATATTTTCCTCATATTGTGCAGGCCTAGATTGAAGTCTGTGTTTGTGAG
>NC_045736.1:32882062-32885507 GCF_008692095.1 Etheostoma spectabile | reverse complement strand
GCATTCTGTTTATTTAGCTGAGATGGAATGGAACTAAGTAACTAACATTTACTCCAGTACTGTTGTTAAGTACAAATGTTGAGGTACTTGTACTACACTTGAATCTTTTCTTTCCATCTTTTCTTTCTACTTCTACTCCTCTACATTTCAGAGAGAAATATTCTATTCACTCACCTGACAGCTTTAGTTACTAGTTACTTTAGTTACTCCACTACATTCATCTGACAAGCTTTTAGTTACTAGTTACTTTAGTTACTCACTACATTCATCTGACAGCTTTAGTTACTAGTTACTTAGTTCTCCACTACATTCTCTGACAGCTTTAGTTACTAGTTCCTTTAGTTACCCACTACATTCATCACAGCTTTAGTTACTAGTTACTTTAGTTACTCCACTACATTCATCTGACAGCTTTAGTTTACAGTTTATTAGTTACTCCACTACATTTCATCTGACAGCTTTAGTTACTAGTTACTTTAGTTACTCCACTACATCTCTGACAGCTTAGTTACTTTTACTTTAGTTACTCCCACTACATTCATCTGACAGCTTTAGTTACTAGTTCTTTAGTTACTCCACTACATTCATCTGACAGCTTTAGTTACTAGTTACTTTAGTTACTCCACTACATTCATCTGACAGCTTTAGTTACTAGTTCCTTTAGTTACTCCACTACATTCATCTGACAGCTTTAGTTACTATTTTACTTTAGTTACTCCACTACATTCACTGACAGCTTTAGTTACTAGTTATTTAGTTACTCCACTACATTCATCTGACGCTTTAGTTACTAGTTACTTTAGTTACTCCACTACATCATCTACAGCTTTAGTTACTAGTTACTTTAGTTACTCCACATCATCGACAGCTTTGTTACTAGTTCCTTAGTTACTCCACTAACTTCATCTGACAGCTTTAGTTACTAGTTACTTTAGTTACTCCACTACATTCTCTGACAGCTTTAGTTACTTTACAGATAAGATCTTTTGTACACAAAACACATGTAGTTTAGAAATCTGATGTTTTATTATAAATTAACTACCCAACAATTAGGGCCTACAAGTCCAGCTGAGAGATTAGCTGATTAATATCTAGTTAATTAACAGAACTGTTGTTGGAGAAGAATTGACAGCAATCTGAATGTAGAAATTGTTGTGTTGTCATTCATGAAGCACAAAATGATATATTCACTGGCTCAGATGTGAGCATTTCCTGCTTTTCTCATTTATAGCTGTGTGTGTGTGTGTGTGTGTGTGTGTGTGTGTGTGTGTGTGTGTGTGTGTGTGTGTGTGTGTCTCAACAGCACACTCACACCAAGCATTGAAGCATTTCAACACTAATTGGAAGGCACAGATCATAACTATTCTATTCTTAAATGTCCCTAAATCATGATCGGAAATGTTGGTACAAATTAATCATATTATAATGTGATTGTTGGATTTAATTAAGGCAGAGTATGCATGCTTGAGTGTGTGTGTGTGTGTGTCTGTGTGTGTGGAGGCATTAGCATTCTTTTAAAGATGTTTTTTTTTCTTGTGAGAATCAAAAATTGCAGCAAGGCATGCTTGGAGACAGCGCTCCTCATCATGAGCCGAGAGGATGCTGAATGTCTTTAAACATGTAACATTATTGAATATATGAATTATGGATGCAGTGCATCATCCACAAGCTTTAAAGAAGTGCTGATAAGTATGCAAAGGTCAAAATACATGGTCAATGTTTTCTTTCATACGCAATAGACAGGGAAGGGTCGGGATTGTGTATGCAACATTTTTTTCATTTTTTCTCCAAAGAAAGTCTCATGAAATGCTTCTCTATAGAACCACTTCTTATCTGCGTGCCTGCATACACATCTCCAGTACGTTCCAGTTAGGCCGATAGACATCTCAGAAACAATGAGAGTCTTTTCCAACACACTGGGGCTTCCTCTGATAAATGAGACAAACCGATGTATATTAGAGGTGCACTACGAGTTCCTGCATGTCACTTCTGTTAAATTCAAAACTAAACCGAGCAAACAAATGGAGAATTCTCCTCTGAAAACACTGCCAGCCACAGGTTTGGCATGCTTTTGACGGCATTGACAGCATAAATATACACGGGTACGTGTAAATAAACCCTTTCCTGAAAACTGACAGCTGTGCATGATGTAATTTGTGAAAACGTAGAGGTTGAAATGTCCGATTATGAAAATAGCCGCCCACTGTAAACGTAGTCGAACTGTCCCCAGCCCTGATTAATGGATGGATTGCCATGGAATTTGATTGGTGGCATTCCATGTCCACCTCAGGAGGAATTTGTAATCACTTCCTGTCTGGGGGTACCTCTGCTGGGAATCCACGCCGAGGACTTGCAGTGAGGTTTTGAACCCTAACCCTAGAGAGCATTAGTCAGTAACGTTGTAGGTGTCACCAAGCCCTTAAGAGGCTCTTGCTTTGACTCGTGTCAATGTCTCTTTGTGTTTTTCACTTCCTGTGTCGTCCAACAGCACCCCCTCCTACCCCAGGGGTCCACGCTAAGGGGCCGGCCCACAGCGCCCAGAGCCATGGCAAGAACTACAGACAGGCCAACAGCAAGACCCCAGTCCCCTCAGCGCCAAAACAGAGGGGCCGCAAACCCAGGTAAGACATCCTAGCTGCCTTGACATTCGGGGGAAGAGAGAGAGCATGGTGGCAGGAAACCAACACCCCCAAAAAACTAGTCAGGACTTCTCCGGGAAACTCTGAAACACGTATTTTACTTAAAGGGTACATGTTGTTGTTGATGGTTTTGCTTGATTGGAGAGTCAGAAAAGGTGGGAAGGAGAGAGCACCATGGATCCACACAACTGAGACGCTTGGGTTTGTAATTGTGGATATGTGCAGAAATTAATTGGCTCCCCAATATTTTGAAATTTGAGTTTCCTGTAGTCGTGTAACTCTCGATTAATCATAAATGTACTTTAAAAAAGGATATTTTTCAGGTTGTAATGCTCTAATCGGCACGGGAGCAGACAAATATGCTTGCTTCGTGCAAAGGTTTGTTTTTATTGCAACCATCTGAAACAATGATCATTACTGTCTAGAATATTCTTCAGAATAACCTGTATTAGTACTGTATGCTCAAACAGTCTGCTGAAAGCATCGCACCAAACTCACGCCATCAGGCATCAGATGGCCAGGTTGACCTGAACGGAACATGACTTAATATTAACGCGATGTAGTATCCCACTTTACACGGGATGAGAAAAAAATAACAATAACAATGGGATCCATAATTTCAACAATGCAGACACACTGAATGAATAAATCCGAGAGGAAACCGAAGAGAAGACTTTGGATGGCAGGATTTCTTTTTGCAAGTCACTCTCATGACCCCATCTGTCTTCTCTGTACCTGTCTTCCCCTCTCCCCTCTGTCTGACCCCAAATTGCTCCTTTTCACTTTTTCTGTCTTCATCCCCCCCC
>NC_045736.1:32870563-32882052 GCF_008692095.1 Etheostoma spectabile | reverse complement strand
CCCGAACAGCCGAGTGCTCTTTGTCAGGCTGTGAAGTAGGAGCAGAGATAGAAGAGACACTGACATGTTTTACCCTGCCTCCATCCTCCAGAGCAACTCTTAAACAAATGGAATTATTTCCTTTCGAGCCTTTGACAGATAAATAAGAGTTAATCTTAGGACCTTCTTCCTGCTTAGTGAAACACATATAAAACATGGTTTAATGTTCAGCGGCCACAGCTGCTTATAGTGGCTGCCTTTCTCCGAGGTGAATCTCTTTCACTCACTAGATTGTTACTAATTCCACTCTGTGTGGTTCTGTGTTGTTGCTGTCCTCCAAAGTAAAATATAGCTATTTAAAATAGCTAATTATTTCTTGGTACGTAAAGCTTGCTTTAAGAGAGAACAGACATTAAAAAAAAGAAAAGTGTGTTTTTTTGCAGTGCACATACCAGCTTCATTTAGAAGAAAAAAAGAAGAGTTTTAAGAGAGAACAATCAATCAGCTCGGCTAATAAGTGATTTCCTAGTGTTTATTTCCCAAACCTAGACCCAACGACTACTCAAAGCTCTGTAACGTAGTACAGGAACCATCACACACATTCATAGACTGTGGCCCAGGCTGCTGTACAAGGTGTCACCTGCTCAATGGATACACACTCACACACACCTATACTCCAATGGGGCAGCAACTCAGGGTTCAGTGTCTTGCCCAAGGACACTTTGAAATACAGGGCCAGGGATCGAACCACCAACCTTCAGACTGGCAGGCAACCGCTCTATCACTGAGCCCCTGTGGATAACAGAAAGAAAGAAAGTAAATGTTCTCTGATGGACAGATAGAGAGGTATAAGTAGATTTAGGATTGAAAGAGGAGAAAGGAAAAGCCATTAGAGATAAAGTGTGAACGCGTGGAGGAAGAGAGAGGTGATGAGTCACCGATGTGGAGTCTAGGAGGACAGCCGACTGATGAGAGACAGACAGAGAGAAGAATAACTGACTGGAATAAAAAGGGATGAAGGTAATGGAGGGAAGAGAGGTGACAATCACTGCAGAGAGAGAGAGAGAGAGAGAGAGAGAGAGAGAAAGAGAGAGATCCCCGGACCAGCTGGCTCGGAGGAACACAGAGCTAAACACAGTCAGTAGTAGACAGACAGGAGAGAGAGAGACAGGTACACAGAGCTAAACACAGTCAGTAGTAGACAGACAGGAGAGAGAGAGACAGGTACACAGAGCTAAACACAGTCAGTAGTAGACAGACAGGAGAGAGAGAGACAGGTACACAGAGCTAAACACAGTCAGTAGTAGACAGACAGGAGAGAGAGAGACAGGTACACAGAGCTAAACACAGTCAGTAGTAGACAGACAGGAGAGAGAGAGACAGGTACACAGAGCTAAAACACGTCAGTAGTAGACAGACAGGGAGAGAGAGACAGGTACACAGAGAGAGAAACACAGTCAGTAGTAGACACAGAGAGAGGGAGACAGGACACAGAGCTAAACACAGTCAGTAGTTAGACAGACAGACAGGAGAGAGAGACAGGTACACAGGCTAAACACACGTCAGTAGTAGACAGGAGAGAGAGAGACAGGTACACAGAGCTAAACACAGTCAGTAGTAGACAGACAGGTAGAGAGAGAGACAGGTACACAGAGCTAAACACAGTCAGTAGTAGACAGACAGGTAGAGAGAGAGACAGGTACACAGAGCTAAACACAGTCAGTAGTAGACAGACAGGTAGAGAGAGAGACAGGTACACAGAGCTAAACACAGTCAGTAGTAGACAGACAGGTAGAGAGAGAGACAGGTACACAGAGCTAACACAGTCAGTAGTGACAGACAGGAGAGGAGAGACAGGTACACAGATAAACACAGTCAGTAGTAGAAGACAGGAGAGAGAGAGACAGGTACACAGAGCTAAACACAGTCAGTAGTAGACAGACGGAGAGAGAGAGAGACAGGTACACAGAGCTAAACACAGTCAGTAGTAAGACAGGAGAGAGAGAGACAGGTACACAGAGCTAAACACAGTCAGTAGTAGACAGCAGACAGGAGAGAGAGACAGGTACACAGGCTAAACAATCAGTATCGTAGACAGGAGAGAGGAGAGACAGGTACACAGAGCTAAACACAGTCAGTAGTAGACAGGTAGACAGAAGACAGGAGAGAGAGACAGGTACAGAGCTAAACACAGCAGTAGTAGACAGACAGGGAGAGAGAGAGACAGGTACAGAGCTAAACACAGTCAGTAGTAGACAGACAGGAGAGAGAGAGAGACAGGTACACGAGAAAGCTAAACACAGTCAGTAGTAGACAGACAGGAGAGAGAGAGACAGGTACACAAGCTAAACACAGTCAGTAGTAGACAGACAGAGGAGAGAGAGAGACAGGTTACACAGAGCTAAACACAGTCAGTATGACAGACAGGAGAGAGAGAGACAGGTACCAGAGCTAAACCAGTCAGTAGTAGACAGAAGGAGAGGGAAAGGTACACATAGCAAACACAGTCAGTAGTAGACAGACAGGAGAGAGAGAGACAGGTACACAGAGCTAAACACAGTCAGTAGTAGACAGACAGGAGAGAGAGAGACAGGTACACAGAGCTAAACACAGTCAGTAGTAGACAGACAGGAGAGAGAGAGACAGGTACACAGAGCTAAACACAGTCAGTAGTAGACAGACAGGAGAGAGAGAGACAGGTACACAGAGCTAAACACAGTCAGTATAGAGACAGCGGAGAGAGAGAGAGACAGGTACACAGAGCTAAACACAGTCAGTAGTAGACGACAGGAGAGAGAGAGACAGGTACAAGAGCATAAACACAGTCAGTAGTAGACAGACAGGAGAGAGAGAGACAGGTACACAGAGCTAAAACAGAGTCAGAGTAGACGACAGAAGAGGAGAGAGACAGGTACACAGAGCTAAACACAGTCAGTAGTAGACAGACAGGAGAGAGAGAGACAGGTACACAGAGCTAAACACAGTCAGTAGTAGACAGACAGGAGAGAGAGAGACAGGTACACAGAGCTAAACACAGTCAGTAGTAGACAGACAGGAGAGAGAGAGACAGGTACACAGAGCTAAACACAGTCAGTAGTAGACAGACAGACAGGAGAGAGAGAGACAGGTACACAGTGCTAAAACAGTCAGTAGTAGACAGGAGAGAGAGAGACAGGTACACAGTGTAAACACAGTCAGTAGTAGACAGGAGAGAGAGAGACAGGTACACAGAGTAAACACAGTCAGTAGTGAAGACGACAGGTAGAGAGAGAGACAGGTACACAGAGCTAAACACAGTCAGTAGTAGACAGACAGGAGAGAGAGAGACAGGTACACAGAGCTAAACACAGTCAGTAGTAGACAAGACAGGAGAGAGAGACAGGTACACAAGCTAAACACAGTCAGTAGTAGACAGACAGAGGAGAGAGAGACAGGTACACAGAGCTAAAAACAGTCAGTAGTAGACAGACAGGAGAGAGAGAGACAGGTAACAGGCTAAACACAGTCAGTAGTAGTAGACAAAGAGAGAGAGAGAGACAGGTACACAGAGCTAAACAACAGTCAGTAGTAGACAGACAGACAGGAGAGAGAGAGAAAGGTAACACAGAGCTAAAACACAGTCAGTAGTAGACAGACAGGAGAGAGAGAGAGACAGGTACAAGAGCTAACAACAGTCCAGTAGTCGTAGACAGGAGAGGAGAGAGCAGGTACACAGAGGCTAAACACAGTCAGTAGTAGACAGACAGGAGAGAGAGAAAGGTACACAGAGCTAAAACCAGTCAGTGTAGACAGACAGGAGAGAGAGAGACAGGTACACAGAGCTAAACACAGTCAGTAGTAGACAGGACAGGAGAGAGAGAGACAGGTACACAGAGCTAAACACAGCCAGTGTAGCAGACAGGAGGAGAGAGAGAGACAGGTACACAGAGCTAAACACAGTCAGTAGTAGACAGACAGGAGAGAGAGAGACAGGTACACAGAGCTAAACACAGCTCGCACTGCTAGCAGCTAAATATGTCTTCTTCTGCCACCAGATAAGGCAAAATAAGTAGAGAATTGTAAATATTATTTTTATTATTCAAATCTTTTTTTCTTCTTTTTTATAATGTTTCAACGTAACCTCTGACGGACATGCACAGAATTTGTTTAGTATCTGCAATTATATTAAAATGATCCTGTTCACATGTATTATTATTAGAGAGGGTCCGATACCAGTTTTTGCCTCCCGATACCGATCCTGATACCAGAACTTGTGTATCGGCCAACGCCGCGTACTGATCCAATACCAGTGGGTCATATATTTTATTATGTTTTAACTGCTGTATACCACTATCCCTGTATGGATGTGATATGATTGATGTGTTCAACTGAGGAGCAGAACATGCCCTGTTATGCCCTGTTCATGCTAATGCCCTTACTGCATCAGGCCCTAAATACATTAGATTTAAAATTTTGAATTGTTACCGCCAAATGACGTTTTTGACGCCCAAAATTCCCTGGGGGGGGGATCGTTCCCTCTTACACTTGGTGCTTTAGTGTGTGGGCTGGACGATTAATCAAGAACTTATGTAATGGACATATTTCTCCCATGACGATAAGTTTAATAATTTGCTTTTTTTCTCCTTACAAACATTTGAATAACGGATAATAATGGAGGGTGACTCAAAACAGAGTCCGAGTCAACTTAACAACTTGTGCCCAAAGAACCCCGACAGTGTCTTCCGTCTGGAAACATGTAGGCTTCAGAAAAGGTGATTCAGAACAACGTGATTTAATTATCGTTCATTTATCCTTGTGGTAAAATCTGCAATTAGTCGTGATTTTGATTTTAGGTCCTATTGTGCTATCCTATGTGTCAGGATGGTCATGCTAATAAAGGCTCTTTGAGTGGGAGACAGAATGACAGAGACCGGGAGAAAAGTAATAATATGAAAGGAGGGAGTACAGATAAGGCAGAAGGAGAGGAGGAAAATGGATAGAAATGGAGCAAAGGAGTCATTGATTTTGGGAGGAGGAGGAAGAGGAGGAAGAGGAGGACTTGTGAACTTTACTGACTCAGGGTCATTTCCAGGCCGGGACCCCAGTATCCACTCATGTTCTGTTCATATAACACCAGTCACAAGAAGGTTAGAAAGCCTTCATGTGGTACAGTTTGAAGTCCATCTTCATCTGTTGCCTTGTCTTTTCTTCCTGCTCATTAACTGGGACTAAGTACAGTGGCAGTACAGTCCCTTGTCTCTCTCTGCAATGCACATACCAGCTTCATTTAGAAGAAAAAAAGAAGAGAGAAGAGAGAGAACTTCAATCAATCAGCTCGGGCTAATAAGTGATTTCCTAGTGTTAATTTCCCAAACCTCTCCCACTGAGCCACAGCCGCCCGATGAATCCAGAACATTCTAACAGTGCTTTCCATTCAGAGGACAGCTCCGGCTCCCTGTGTTCGGGCTGCACTCAAACGCACACACACGCACAATCCGTCAAATCTTAGGGGCAGATTTAAATACAATAAAAAGTTCCTTTTCCTGAGTTCTGCTATCCCTTGGTTTATATTCATTTAAAAAAACATGACAATATTGATATCATAATATAGTATTGAACTTGATCAGCTCATGGCTCATGAGATGCTACTGGAGGATCTCTTAGGTCCGAGCTGTGTGTTTGGATATGAGCAGGCCAAACCTGGGCTGTGTTTTCAGTTAAGTGTGCAGTTATGGTTTAACCCCTTAATCGTTTCCTCACAATTAATTGGAGATGTCTATCTTCAAATCCCTGTTACTAGGCTCCATGCAGTCAAATTAAATCCCTGAATCATTTGATCAAATGCCGCCCAAAATGAAAGTCATTTCATTTGGAAATATGTTACATAACATGGTGCCATCTCACCGTCTTGAAGACAAGAATCTTCCAGTTGATTTTGCCACAAATATGCAAATGAGTAATTAGTTCACCACCTCCATAGCAACACCGTGCTTTTCTCATTGAGCTCCTCTGCTTTGATTCCTGGTCCAATCTTGTGTCCAGCATTCTGCCAGCTGGGCGGTCTCTAGCATTGGCCAGTGGTTGTCCTTTGTCTTCAGGACTGGGAAATAATGGTACATGGAGAGATAAGGAGCGAGGATAAAACAGTTGTACCGTCTCAAACTTAAAATCCCTAGGGATCTGTAGAGTTTCCAGCCTCAGGCTCAGAGAGAAATGGCTGCTTCGGGCTACCTGAGCTGCTAATTACTCATCCAAATCTCTCTCCTCCCAGAGATCCTGGCGCAGCGCCCGTGGAGAAGAAGAAGAAGGGAAAGAGGAGAAACCAGGAGCTGGCTGTCCAGGAGGGGGCGGAGAGTGACGACACTACCTCAATGTCAGCCCTCAACATGGGCGGAGAGGACAGCCAAGACCCCCTGGATAACGCGGTGAGTGCACGGAAAGACTCCGGACACACAGTGGGCTTAATAGAAAGAGGAGCGGATAGATATGTAGGATTTGTAGTTTAAAGTGGTATTTTTGGAGGTATTGTTTGGAATTTTTAACTCGACAAAATAAATTGTATTATCAGGGTTTATCCTGGCTCAGAATGGGCCTTTTGGGTGGGGGGGGTAAACTACACACAGCAGTAAGCATGATTGGTCCAATTAACAGTAAAGGCAGGAATCTCTTACACCTTATTTGTCAAAGATCTGACCTGTTATTTCTGACAATTTAATTCATAATTTTTATAATGCTTGAGTAAATGAAACCCAAATTAACAAAACTGGTTAAAAAAAGCTATATTAATATTTAAACAAATCACCGGGGGGGTCTGGTACAGCCCGACTCTGGGGATAAAACTGAGATTAGCTCTCATATTCAAGATGAAGTTCTGCTTGTTCAACACATTTAGAAAGGATTTGAATTGCTATTTTAATTCTCAAATCTTATCAGGAAAACTCCAGTCTATATTTTATAAAAAAATTACATTATTAATCTAAAATAAAATTTTGAAATAATAACACTGCTCTTTAATCTGCTGTACAGTAATTTTATTAATTTGCAGAGATGATCCATATGGTTCGTCTTGGGAGAGTAATCATATTTAAAAGGAAAGACACCTTTGTGACTGAAAAAGGAAGTAGAAACAGCTGTATGGTCCACCTCTGTAATGAGGAGTGAAAGTTTACCAGCACTGCGCTTTACAGTAGCTGCACAAAATGTCCGTTTGGTAGTCATTGGGTCAGGATGTTCCAGCACGTTTAACTGAAGAGGAGAGTAAGCATGAGCACGTCACGTGCCAAGGCGGAACCAAAACAAAGGGAGCACGGGCTTGGCCTGCGAGCCCAAGTCGGGCGCCTTGAAAACATGAAATGTTGAAGGGGAGGATGTCTTCTGGCCTGTTGTGGCGAGTAGAAACCTCCTCTTAACGACAGCGAGGAGATGGGTGTGGGAACTGCAGTCTTTGAAATTGGAAAGACATTCTTGTAGAAGCGGAAAGTTGTTCATGCTACAGATATCAAGGTATCATAAATTAATTTGACAACTAATTTACCTTTTCTTATAGGGCTATTTTCATAGTGTATTAATATATTGATTAATTTCTCGATTAATCGATTAGTTGTTTGGTCTATGAAATGTCAGAAAAAGATGAAAAATGTTCTTCCTGACTTCCTTTATCCCTTGGCCATCCTTACTCCCCTCCGTCTTCTTCTCCTCCTACTTCTCTCTATTGATACATCTTTTCCTCCTGCTCCTTAGAAGCGGCGTTCGGGACGTCAGGTCAAGAGGAGGAAGTACAACGAGGATTTGGACTTCAAGGTGGTCGACGATGACGGGGAGACGATCGCAGTTCTGGGAGCGGGGCGCATCTCGGCACTCAACGCCACCGCGCTGGCGTGGCAGACCGAGGTAAGGAAGGAGGATATGGGGTTTTCTGATCATTAAACCACATAAAACAATTCTGGTACAACCTCTACATAAAATTGTGAAGTGGAAATCAGCAGAATATGGGCACTTTAATAATGATATCCACATATGGAGTAGTGTGTGTCGCCTACTGATATGTCGGAGGCGAGGGAGTTTCTGTCTGCCAGATCTTCAACAGAACTTGAGTTATCATGTCTGAAACACTGCCAGCCCAAATTCTCACTTTCCATCTCCCGTGTGACAGCAGAAAATCTTTGTTTCATTTAAATAGTGTCACGGTCTGAATTGCAGCGGACGGAGATATTAGCTGACCTAGCTGAGACAGCCTAAGGGAGCTTTGTCCCCTACAGCTCTGTGGACTCGCTTTGTTTCAGGGTGAAGGTGCATTTTTCATTTGGTTTGCTTAGCGTTCACACTGCACTTTGTATAGGGCACCAAACATGGTAAAGAAATGTCACACGGTGGAAACGGTGTCTACTGGACAGAACATCAGACTCACTGACACCTAGAGGAGCAACAACACCAAATTAAAGCAGTAACGTCTTAGGATTTCTGGTTTTGTTTTTGGTTTGCTTCCTATGTTTGGCTCGGATCGCTTTCTCACCTAAAGTGAATCCTAGAGCACTTTAATCCGAAACCAAGACCAATTTCCAAGCGGAGCAGAGTTCAGTTGTTTGGTCCCCATGAAAGTTCAAATGAGCTCTCACCCTGCCCCAAACAGACCAGACTATCCCACAAAACGCTCCAGGGTTCGCTTAAAACAGAACCACCAGCTCAGGTGTGAACGCATGGTAGAAAGGTTTTGATTTTTCTTTCATTACACAGCTGCTGTGTGATCACTAACTCTGTGAACCTTCATCCTTTTAGGCAGCTAATGTTTTCTCTCTCTCTCACTCTCTCTCTCTCTCTCTCTTCCCCCCCCTCCAGGAACCACCTGAAGATGAGGCCAACATCATTGAGAAAATTCTGTCTGTCAAAACAGTGAAGAAAGAGGTGAAGAAGAAATAACACACACACACACGTATTGTTGTTTTTTTCCCCCTCATTTTAAAATCTACTCGCCTGCTTCTTTACACGCTCTTCATCTCATACATTTATTTCTCTTTCTCTTAATCTCCCCCTCTTTCTCTCCTTCCCTCCCTCTCTCATCCCTCCCCCCCCCCAGACTTTATCTTCAGAGGACCAAGCCGAGGAGACCGAGACGTTTTATGTCAAGTACAGAAATTTGTGAGTGTCTCTTCATTATTTCTTATTCCGCCATATACATATATTTTGTCATTTTGATACTTATTCTACTCCCTAGAGGCTGTTTATTTTTGTTTTATTATTGTATACGAGTGCGGCTTTGTGTTACTGTGCTACTGTATTTGATACTGAATTCAGTACTTTTAAAGCAATGACCGAATTGTCTCTAAAGTATCGAGAAAAATGCTTCATCACGTAATACACAATTTCTCTACCTAAGGAGTAAATCAGCGTCATTGAGCCATTAAGTATGCTGCATGTTTCTACCAAGGTCTAATAAGGCTGCTGATTGGTTGTCTGGCGTCACATGTCGCAGAGGCAGGCAGGTAGAAAGAAAGTTACGAATGTAACTACGGTTCTATGAATCCTTAGCTTCTGGCCAAAGGCCATAGACCATAGAAGACTAAAAGAACTCAAGGAGCTGCTTCTCTAGTCCGATCACTGAGCCACCTGATTACAGACGCTTACACAGTCAAGGCAATGTCCTAAAAAGAATCCCTGGGGAATCTAGTCCTGGTCGTGCCCAAGCACACTTGCAGCCTCAAAGGTGGTAAAAAGTCGCCTACATGATTATCCTCTTTCAGACTACTACGTAGTTCTAGGACAAGTCCACTTCTAAACAGTTCTACTAAGTACTCTCCCCCAAAACAGCTTTCGTCATTTGCAATCACACTGGCCAAGTGGCCATATTAACTGACTTGTTGTTCTTAATACACAGCCATCTAACCACCTCTATGCAGAAAGAAGTAAGAGCTGAAAGAGTTACAGCAACTGTGGCCAGAGGAACTTAATAATCCTCAAATTAGTCCAGTTGGAACACGAGAAAAAAAGGGTTCTAGGAACGTTATGTTGTAGGAACTGCAAAAATCCCTCCAGTCGGAAAGGGGCTGTAGATGAAGGCATTAAGGAGTGTCTTTGTGACGAGGGCTGGGTATCGTCCAATGATTTCCTGATTCGATTACATTTGCGATTCAAAATCATTGTGGTTAAGGACATTTCAGTTCCAATACCCGTTAAGCTTGGATCTAGAATTGATTCTCAGAGAACTTCTGCTGTAAGTTCTACAAGCAAGAAGCAGCCGTCAAATATTGTTTCATTAAGCACCAGGCTAATGTCACT
The DNA here is from genome assembly GCF_008692095.1 of Etheostoma spectabile. Lineage (NCBI taxonomy): Eukaryota > Metazoa > Chordata > Actinopteri > Perciformes > Percidae > Etheostoma > Etheostoma spectabile. Next base: position 32,871,822 of record NC_045736.1, on the reverse strand, counting down.
GACCCCCACAAAGTTTGTACTTTAAACTTCTTCCTCATGAATCCATGGTGAAAAGGCATTGATTCCTGGATTTTATTTATCCATATCAGATCACTCAAACATGTATTAATCCATACCACATCACTCCAACAAAGATCATTTTTAATTGGAGAATCGATTGTGTTAACCCAGGTCTAGTCTTGACTTTGTTAGAGCTACTTAATAAATAGTTTTTATGGCATTGATTTCTCCCAGAGAATTTGACTTTGCACACGGTGGCTGTGTGTTTTGACAGCGGTCTATTCCCCAGAGGGAGCTGAGTGGTGCTCAGCAGCTCCTCTCCCAGCTCAGTCTGCCTAGGCTCTCTGGAGACTCTGTTTGTTCCAGCTCTCTGTATCTTTAAGAACAGTATACCATCATTAATATGATCGCGAGTCATTCTCAGGGCCGATGAATAAAACATGGTGAGTTGAATCCCACTGAATGGATGCCAACGCTTTACCTTGCCATGACTTTATTTCGAATGATGTATTCATTTACCAATTATAAAGTTACAGAAAAGTGCCCCAAGTATACTATTTGTACTGTAAAAATCAGTATTATATACAATACGGGTCAAAAGTTTGGAGTCACTTAGAAATTTCCACTGCACTCATCTGTAGACAGAATACCAGCTGGGGGCCGGTCTGACATGCAGAGACCTCAGGGCCACGACTGAGAACGATCCATCTCACTGTTTTTGAGCCGCGTTCTCGGGACAACAAGGAGTAGCTGGTCAGCTGACCTTAACGACCTCAGAGGAGCGTGCGTCAGTAGTTCAGCGATATTAGCTGGGGCTCGACCAGAAAGAACTTTAAAAACAACCAACAGAATCTTAAAATTGATTCTAAAGCAAACCGGTAGCCAATGAAGGGAGGCAAGGACACGAGTAATGTGATCTCGTTTGGCAAGGACAGGTGTAATAGGATCTCGTTTGCGAGTTCCGTTAAGGAGTCAAACGGCAGCATTTTGAACCATTTGTAATCTGGAGTAGGAGGCCTGGTTAACACCTACATATAAAGCATTACAGTAATCCAAGCGAGTTGAAATAAAGCATTTATAACTCTCTCAAAATCAGTGAAAAATAAATATGGCTTCAGTTTGGTAAGCAGCTTGAGTTGAAAGAAACTAGATTTTACAACAGAATTGATCTGCTTCTCTAGTTGAAACTCAGTATCCATCTTAACCCCAAGGTTTGTCTCCATGGACTTTGCGTAGGGTGTCAGGGTACCCAGGTCCAG
>NC_045736.1:32867303-32870553 GCF_008692095.1 Etheostoma spectabile | reverse complement strand
CCAGGAGCACTACTGGGTCTAAATATCTGCCTACAAATGGAAGCTGATGTGATGCTTCTTTAAGATGGAACCAAGGGGAAACAAACACAGAGAGAAGAGAATTGGCGCCAAAATAGAACCCTGAGGAACTCCACGTCAGTGGCGCACCAAAACTAACTTTGAACACTCTCTCTGAAGAAATGATCTATACCACTCTAGTGCAGTGCCTTTAATCCCACACTGTGCTCAGGACCAGAGATAAGAACACTGTTGTCAACAGTGTTGAACGCTGCTGTGAGGTCTAAAACAATAAGTATTGCTGAATCTCCAGAATCTGTTGAGCTTAAAAGATCATTAAAAACTTTTATAAGTGCAGACTCTATGCAAGAGAACTGCCTTCTTTAAAATCTCGAGCATAAAAGGAAGTTTAGAGATCGGAAGATTGTTTGAGTTAAGGTGTCCAGATTTGTCTTTTTGCTGAGGGGCTGCACCACTGCCTCTTTAAATCAGAGTGGCACATGACCAGAAGGAAGACTACTGTTAATAATTGCTTGGATGTTTGGTCCAATAGAGGGCCACAACTCTTTAAAAAGACGAGGTGGTACAATAGCCATAGTACAAATTGAGGGTTTTAAATGTGTAACGATATCAGTTAGGGCCGAGAGGGAGACAGGCTCAGACCTAACGATCTGCTGCACCCCCACTGGAAATGGAAGGGTCAAAGGCTGGAAGTGAGAAGCTAACTCTAATGGTGGTAATCTTTCCACAAAGAAGTGGAGAATTCTTTCACAGGCCACAGAAGACTCTTCCTGCTTTGTGGGTTGGGGGGTTGAAGGACAGAGTTGATTGTGCATAAAAGAACGTGAGGATTATGGCAGTTTTTAGCCTTTTCAGTTTTAACAGTTCTCTGGTAATTACGCCAGCTATCCTTCAGGGTAGTGTAAAATACCTGCAGTTTGTTTTTTCCACTGGCGCTCAGCTTTCCTTCACCTTTGCCTAGCAGCTCCAGTTAAGTCATTTACCCTGGGTTCAGAATTCAGTTTGGAACGCCTGGGTTTAAGTGGTGCAATTATGTCGGGAATATTTCTACAGGTAGATGAAAAAGAGGACAACTCATCTGTCCCTAGACAAGCGGAGGGCCCTATGGTCTTCATAACATCATTGAACGTTTTGGGGAATTGGGCCGCAGTGGCAGGTTTAATCACCCTGAGACGAGGCGGAGCACGTTGGTTAACAGTATTAATGCTGGGAAGAGAAATGTCATAAAACCGGTGCATGGTCAGAAAATACAGCTTTGTGTAGTTCGATATTTAAAATAGGCAAGCTGTGTAACAAAAGAAGATCTAAAGTGTGGCCGTGGATCTGTGTCGGACCATTTACAAACTGTGTAAGGTTAAAAGCATCAGTAGGATTTGTGATGTGACAATGAAAATCAGATTAGTAAACAGAATGGGCCTTCGGAACATTGGATGCATGGTTGCTGGTAATGGGCATTGTGGATATTGCATCAAAGATCAGCCCCCCCCCACCCAGGTCAGCTGGTATTCTGTCTATGGTATTGACATTTGTAAGTGACCCCAAACCTTTGACTGGTGGTGTATAATGCATTATCAAATGCATAAGTTGTTGCATTGGCAGTTAAGTAACTGCATGGTGCATGTACTGTACACTGAACACTGCATTGACATTTATATTTGTCCATTTATAGATTGGGTTTATGGATGAAATCATGCATGTTACACTGTAGCCATAGTAACAGTTGTTGGGCTTTGTTTCCCATCGACTAATGATTAGAGAACTGGTTGTCATACTGTACACCAGCGAGCGAGACGTCCTCCTTCTTTCCTGTTCTGTAAGGTTCAGTGGTGTGTGGTGCATCAGTCTGTCTGATGCGGTGGAGGACATTTGGGTGTCTTCACTTATTTTTTATTTATTTATGTTTACTTAAAAGGGACAATGCACATCAATTGACATATTTTTAGTTTACACTCAAATTGTAAATGTGCCAGAGTTAGCATAAAAGCTAATTTTCATTTGTAGTCCCTTGGCAGATGAACACATCATCATATTACTTTAATAAAATAATGCAATTAAGATAAAAAACAAATGAATAAAGAAGAAGAGAAAAGAGAGGGGGACAAAAAAAAATGAAGTGAAAAATAAGTACAATACAAAGAAGGATGCGGTAAAGCAGCTATTGATGATTGCAGATTTTAATCCATCTCTTGAGTGGGGTTTTAAATGACAGATAGCTAGAGCTTTCCCTGAGTCCAATAGGAAGGCAGTTCCAATAATCTGGCCAACCTTACTACGTCTGTACTGTACACCACAGGCTCCCCTGGTGACTGCCCTAGTTGCCCTGCTGTCACTCAGGGGTGGAGGTTCAAACCCATGTAATATTTTGAAAATGAGGCAGGCCTCTAGATAATGGACAACACTCTCCAAATGAAACAAGTTGAATTTGATAGTAATATGGCATGGGGAAAGCTGATAGATGTTTGATCTAGTGTTTTTAAAGTTAGCTTATAAAGGGTTTCTATAGGTGAGGGGTGGGGGTCAGACTCAGTGGTGAGTGAAATCGAAGCAGAGGGACAGACACAGATCTGTAACCGAGCCAAAGTATTGTCAGGAAAATAAAATGCCGATACAGATAATCTGCCGGTCTGTCCCTGCTCATGTGTCATCGCTCCGTTGCGTCTTCATATATATATGACTTTATTTAGATTCACCAAATGCCACCTCAGGAGCTTTTTTATGTATTCATTTATTTTTAAATGTATTTTTTATAATTATTCTATGATTTTGAAGAAGAGGTAAATCAACACTGAGTTTATGAGAGACACTCCCATTGACAAGTGATTGTCAGTTATCCCACACCTGGGGACGCAGAATAGGTTGAGCAGAATGGACTTAACACCATTGTGTGTTCATGATTGAAATACTGTTGTATTATTGTATATATGTCCAGAGGGACCGAAACGGAAGTTTTCTTTAATAAATGGTGATGCTGCAGCAAGAGCAGCGAGCAGGATTTTCTCTTTCTTCAAGTCTTTGTTTTTGTCCAGCGCACCAGCACAGAACAATTGTTTGGATGTGCTGATTTTTCCTTTTTAAAAATTAATTATTCTCTCACAAGTGCCATTTTAAAATGTTTTTGTAAATTTACATCAGCATTAAGTCTGCTATCATCCACCATGCCTGCTCATTGTTTTCCTTGGTGCCCCATTCTGTGAAGAAGGCAAGGAGTACTAGCCAATCAGAGGCGGGGGGG
>NC_045736.1:32855693-32867293 GCF_008692095.1 Etheostoma spectabile | reverse complement strand
GGGGGGGGGGTGTCTTTGCAGAATGCAGATGGGAAAAAATGAATTAACCAGCGTCCAGCCTGTGCTCCTGCCAGTGGCTGTGAAGAGCTCTGTTGGCAGGTGGATGGTTACATTTGGCTGACCCCTGTTCTACGACCTGGTGATTAAATCATGCAGAACCTGGGCTAAACCCGGGTGTTTGATGCAGAAATGACGGGACATGGATTAGTTTGCATCCCTTTACTTACTGTATTGAGCGGATTGTTGAGAGCAGTCATATTGTATCAAGTACTAAGCAATACTTGAGTACCTGATAAGATGCCTATTTTACCAGAAAATGACTTTGGTAGAAGTTAAAGAGTCCCCTTCAGTGCTCATATTATGCTCATTTTCAGGTTCATAATTGTATTTAGTAGGGCTGGGACGATTCGTCAACGTAGTCATTACTGACGTAAATGTAAAAAAATACAAATAATTTGCGTTGACGCGTCACGTTTAAAAGCAACATTTTTGCAACCTGTTCAATCGATATGTTATGTTAAAGTGTCTGTAGCTTCCAGCGCAGCGAGGACGAGCTGTCACAGACCGTGGTAAAGTTGGTTTTATAGTAGAAGGTCAAGCTGCATAATAGATTTTTCAAATGTGTTGAATATCCAACGTCCAATATAAAACCAACTTCACCAGGGTCTGTCACAGCGAGTCTGCTGCGGTGTGGCGGCCCTGCATCCCGGCAAGGACTGGAGCGACTGAGCTGCCCTGTGAGGGAGGAAGAGGAGGCTGCAGATTCAGAGGCAGAGAGTGATCAGGAGGAGGAAGAGGCCAGTTGTAAGGCCCATTTATTAATATAAAATAACAAGAATATATAGTGGTGGTGGTGGCGGCGCAGTGGATATGACACATGCCTTTAGTGTGGGAGATCTGGGTTCAACCAAACAGTTGACTGCCCAAACAGTGCAGTGTTAAACATTTTTAATAAATAGAGATTTGAACCTTATAGAAATTTGTTTTGTGGAAATTGTTAATAATTGAGCAATGGGAAAATAATCGCTAGTTGAAAAATGAATTGTTAGATTAGTCGAATAATCGAAAATATAATTGTTTGGGAAAGCCCTAGTATTTAGAGGCTGTACCAGAATAGGTTTACATGGTTACATTTTCAGAAAACACCATATTTTTGTATATTTTCTCTTTTCACCCTATGTGTTGAGCTCTCTGTTGTAGCTACTGAGTGAGGCATCACACTTCCATACTATCTTTGTTGGGAGTTGCACATGCTCAGTAGCTACGTAAGGACTACCAGCCAGTCAGAAGCAGAGTATGAGGGCCCTGACAGTACCTAGGGTAAGGACTACTAGCCAGTCAGAAGCAGAGTATGAGGGTCCTGACAGTACTAGGTAAGGACTACTAGCCAGTCAGAAGCAGAGTATGAGGGTCCTGACAGTACCTAGGTAAGGACTAATAGCCAGTCAGAAGCAGAGTATGAGGGTCCTGACCGTACCTAGGTAGAGGACTACTAGCCAGTCAGAAGCAGAGTATGAGGGCCCTGACAGTCACCTAGGTAAGGACTACAGCCAGTCAGAGCAGAGTGAGGCCCTGACAGTACCTAGGTAAGGACTACAGCCAGTCAAGAGAGGGTGAGGCCCTGACAGTACCTAGGTAAGGACTACGACCAGTCAGAAGCAGAGTATGAGGGCCCTGACAGTACCTAGGTAAGGACTACTAGCCAGTCAGAGCAGAGTATGAGGGGCTGACAGTACCTAGGTAAGACTACTAGCCAGTCAGAAGCAGAGTATGAGGCCCTGACAGTAACTAGGTAAGGACTACTAGCCAGTCAGAAGCAGAGTATGAGGGCCTGACAGTACCTAGGTAAGGACTACTAGCCAGTCAGACAAGAGTATGAGGCCCTGACAGTACCTAGGTAAGGACTACTAGCCAGTCAGAAGCAGAGTATGAGGCCCTGACAGTACCTAGGTAAGGAAATATAGCCAGTCAGAAGCAGAGTATGAGGCCCTGACAGTACCTAGGTAAGGACTACTAGCCAGTCTGTTATATTGGCAGCAGATCCTGCAGTTATTATGCTTCTTCCTCTTCTTCTTTAGTTTTGGCGCTTGGCAACAGACAGACATTACATCACCAACTGGAGTGGAGTGTGCATTACCTTCTTATCTAGGAGCAGTGATTTGACAAACTGCTTTTTTGCAGTCAGACTAATTTCTCCTGTTGTTACTTTGTAATAACGAGTTATGAAGCTGCTCAGGGGGAATGTATCAGAGTGAAAGTAAAGATTTTATTTAGAAAATGTAGCAGAGTAAGTCAAAGTTTACAGAAATATAAATGACCAAGTCAAGTACAGATACATGAAACTTATTTAAGAACAGTAGCAAAGTATTTGTACTTCATTATATTACAACAGTGGAAGTCCTGATGCGATTAGTTTTTTGATGGGTTTTTAATATTGTAATAATGACTTTTTATCATCTTTTATAACATACAGACAGACAAACAAAATACGTATGTTTCACTAAGTGAAAGCTGTGTGGATTCTTTTGTGGTTTTGTGTTTTTTAGTTCCTACCTACACTGCAAGTGGGCCACTCTGGAAGAGCTGGAGAAAGATCCCAGAATCCACCAGAAGATCAAACGCTTCAGGACCAAGCAGGCCCAGATGAAACACCTGTTCACCGAGGTAACGGCTAACCTCTTCTGCTGTTTACTGTCCTCATCCACTGTTCAGGTCTGGGTCGAAGCCCAATCTCCTCATTTTGAGTCATGCGGGCTGGATTTGTAATTAATAATCTAGCAGAGCTATTAAGCTGTTAGGAAAATGCCTAATAGATGGGACATGCTGGCTAATAAATCACAACAGTGTCATCCGGTGCTGCTGCTGCCAAGTGTTTAAAGTGCTGTAAAGGGTCAACAGGTTAACTCTAACATGCTGTTACCAAGGCAACACCTTGGAATTGAAGCATAATGTGGCCTTTACTACATAATTTATGGAAGGGTCCCTTATCAGAGTGCATCGTTTACCTCTATCAAAGCCAAGATAAGTTTCATTTATAGTGATTAAAATCAACAGATTGTTTTACAGTTGGTACTACATGGGGGGGGGGGGGCCGGGGGGGGGGGGATAAAACAACAGCGGGGGCGTCCTATCTTTGAGACTGATTTACTGTACTGTACTTATGGTCCAGCACTGGCGGCCCCCCCACTCTGACATCTCTCCATTAGTGCATGTATAGGACCTGAGCATGTGTGTGAATGACAAATAATTAATAACATCAATAACATTAATAACCAACGGCTTCCTCTGTTTTTATGTTTCTTTATCAAAGTGATCCCTGCCCCGATTAATAATCAGTAACTTTCTCTCTCCCTCTCTCTTTGTCCCTTTTTCTAGCCTGATGAGGACTTATTCAACCCAGACTATATAGAGGTGGACAGAGTGCTGGAGGTGGCCGTTACCACGGATACAGAGACGGGAGAGGTACGCAACACATAAACACAGACGCTGTCTCACAGCAGGGTTCGTCTACTCTGAACGGTTCTTACTGAAGGTCCTCAGCGTCGGGGGGGGGGGCACTCTGACTGGGCATTCACACCAACAGAAGGGATCCAGGGATTTTATGTTGGGTGGTGTGGCGGGGGGGTGTCAATGAAACGGCCCATTCATGGGACGTCCTGTTACAACAAAGAACACAGAGACTTTATATTTTATAATTACAGTTTTCCGTTAGATAAATGTTGAAGTTTCCGACCCCACTTGAAGGCAGCTTATTTCACAGGGAGAGAGAGTGAGACATAGGGAGGGCTTTGTTGTCAGCTATTACACAAACTTCCGGGCAGTTCACCCACAAAGGGTTTAAAAACGTTCATGTGGCAGAGATAGAGGCTCGTGACGTTTTCTGTTTCCTGTCCGGACACCCACACCCTCAAACCACACAGACAGGTCCAATATATTGGCCACCGCAGTGTGAAGTGGGGTTGCATTTCCCCATAAGTTGAGTCGGGTCTCAAATTTTCGCCGTAGACCCGCTGCGTCTTTTAGACTGCCCCCCCCCCCCCCCCCGCGCCGGCAAACCCCCGCTGCAGTCTCAATGCTCTACCCCCATTCAAAATGAATGGAAGGACCGTGATTTGCCAGACCGTTGGACGACACCCCAGCAACCTTAACATATTCGCGATATATTGCAATTTATAAATATTTTTTCCAACTTCAAATTTTTCCCAATTTCAAAGTTTTTTGAGAGGTGCACGCGCGTAGGGTCGGTTCTCCACGTACCAAGATTTAAGCAGAAGCATAAATCATGCTTTAGTCCTGTGGCCCCACCCACCCACCCGCACCATGTGGTTTGTGTGTGTTGCAGGAGGTGACCCAATCCTGGTTAAGTGGTGCAGGTCTGTCCTACAGGAGAGCCACATGGAGTGAGTGAGAGGACTGGACCCGGAGAAGATCAAAGAGTTTGAGGGCATCCAGAAACTGCCACCGGACCTCAGACACTGGGGGAACAAATCTATAGTAGTTGAGTACAAAGAAGAGGAAGAAAGGATTAAAACTGTAGGTTGATCCAGCATTGAAACAATCCGAACGGGAATAGGACACAGGTTAGGTTCAGAGACACATTCGATTCTTGTTGAGCTTGAAAAAAAGCTTGTGATCTTGTTTAAGTGCAATATAAATGTAAATATGTATTAATTAATCAATCAGCACACTTAAAGGTCTATGTCATAGTGGCCTTAGTGGTCCCCTATACTGTATCTGAAGCCTCTTTTATAACGACTAGTGGTCCCTAATACTGTATCTGAAGGTCCTTTATATAGACCTTAGTGGTCCCTAATACTGTATCTGAAGTTTTTTATATAGACTTAGTGGTCCCTAATACTGTATTGAAGTCTCTTTTATATAGACCTTAGGTGGGTCCCCTAATACTGTATTGAAGTCTCTTTATATAGACCTTAGTGGTCCCTAACTGTATCTGAAGTCTCTTTATATAGAACCTTAGTGTCCTAATACTGTATCTGAGTCCTTTTATATGACCTTAGTGGTACCCAATAATGTATCTGAGTTTTTCAATTTCTCTTTGGAGATACAGCACAGGGCTAAAGTATTCTGGCAAAGTGCCAGATTTCTGGGATATGACTATTTTAGAAAAATTATATAATTAAAAAGTCCACATGGGATTGTTTTTGATCGGCTGGGTCTAACCAATCATTGACTTACACTACTATGAAACAAGTTCTAGCATCAGATGCAAAGTAGAAGGGTCCTGCCAAAAAGCAAGAGTGCGGGTGTGTGTGGTGTGTGTGTGTGGTGTTGTGTGTGTTGGGGTGTGTGGGGGTGGTGTGTGGGGGTGTGTGTGTGTGTTGTGGGTGTGGGTGGTGTGGGTGGGGGTGTGTGTGTTGTAACATGGCTAATACCTAAAATAGTAGTACAGCTGCATTTTGGGCCTGGGTATAGAATGGGGGGAAAGAGGCTAGACATAGAGGCTAGTCACTAGATGCTTGTCCCAAAGCTTCGTTCCGTGCACTCTGTCATAGGAGTACGTAACCCGGATTGACGGCTACCGTGCGCCTTCGCTGACCGAATGTTTGTGATTAAAAACAAGTGTGTGCACGTTCATAGCAGACACGATTTGTCATTACGATGGCCGCTGTGAAAATGATCTAAAGCCCAAACTGCCTTGACAAAGCTGTCTGCTGGAATCAGCATGGCCGTATTTTAAACATAACGTAACTTTGGAGTATGGCGATAGTCAATAGTCCCCAGTGAATATAGTGTTTTTTCTCTTGAAATGTCCACCCTTATAACAATGCATGGTACTGTGGCACTCACCTAGATATAACTTGATAACCAGTATCATCCATTATTCACCTGTTGGCTGGTTTAGGAGAAGAAGTAGTTTTGCCCTTTTTTTTTGTTGTTTTCAGTCAGGCGGAGAGCTGCAGTACATTTGCTTGGAGGAGCAGATAACCTAACATTTGCCATCGTGTATTGATTACTTATTTCTGTGAGTGGAATGACACAACTGTGTCGGTTTTTGTGGCTCTGTTGCTGGAAAATGACTCTTTATTCTTAATACCAGCCGCAAGATCTAATTGGCTCGGTTGCTCGGGGAACAGCTGTCAAAGAGCGAAAAGATATGGAGATGTGGGCGAGGATGAGATGTCTGGAACCAGACATCTTAGATAATCAATGAGCACATTCACGAGTGTTTGTGGGCAGGTGTAAGAAAAAGAGAAACCGCACAACACACAACATCGTTGTGGCTTTAATGTTTAATCTCCCTGTGAACAGACAAACCTATTTGACACCATCTCCACTGCCACGCGCCCCTCAGATTCACATCTTGGCCTTGTTTTCTCTCCCCGCTAATGAGTGCAAACACATCAGTTGCTGGGGGTTTTTTTCTCTCCAGCTCTGCTGCATTCATCTGCTCCTGGGTTGGTTTTTGGAGGTGAACTGAGGTTTGGAAAACCCTCCCAATCAAATCCATGTCAACCTCAGTTTCAGTTCTGTGACCCACAACTCTACCAAATCTGGGCTTCACTGTTCCCGTGGTCATTTGATCGGTACACAACAAAATGGCGATTGTTGTTAGTTGTCTTAGCGCGTCAGTAACCATCAGTGGGGCCGTAAACTGTGTCGCAGCTCGCTGGGAGGAGAGCCGCTCGACACAGCTGCCGCTGTGTCCGGAGCGGCGGGAGTGGGAGGGACAGTAAGACCCAGCAGACCGCTTACGTCAGACCCAGCCCGCTGTTCAGCTCATTCTTGGAACCGATGCAGCCTAAAAGCCGGCGGAACCAGCGAGCCAGCCGGCCGATGCTAGCTGGTTCATGTTAGGTGCTAACTCCGCCTTACATTACCCCCTCACCACGTCTTTAAAAAAAACCAGCGATAAAAGCTGTCCTGTGTGGATAGAAGCATGAAGTGGCGCGTAGTGCACAAATTCCGAGGTGTATCCACGGCACGCGCTGCCACCGTTTGAAAAGCCTTCGCTGGAAGCGACAGCCGTGGTGATGTCATTTTATGGCGCCGGGGACACGCAGCTACCGTACACCCGCTGTGGTGTAAGCCAGAAACAGAGGGTGGGACTCCTGACCAGTCTCACCAAACATTTACTTTACAGAGTTGAATACTTTAACGACTGCTACATAACTCTCCCACTCCTTGAAGAACCCTTAGCAAATGATTCTTGCTCTTTAGCGGATATGATGTCAAAATAGTGTTCTCATATGAAATTTTATATTTGAACTGTGTGTATGCCTCTGGGTTTATTATGTATGTATTGTGCTGTCATTTTACGGCCATGAGTCCGTAATAAAGTCTTATTAAAGTCTCTGGCAGCAACACTCGTTGCATTGCTGATTTTATTATTTTTCCTCCATCTCCGAAATAGCAACCGAGTCCTTTCACATCTTAAAAAAAAATCATTTCATTTATCTCCTTTCTGATTTATCTGGGGAAACCAAATAGTTTTAAATTCTCTTATGTTTGTTGTGTGGAGGAAACCTATATTTAATGTTGGTTTCATAGTGTTTAAATAATTCAGCTAAACCAGCCAGTCACATTTTGTTTGGTAATTATTCAGTGAAATTAAAACGGTAAATGGTAAAATAATCACTTGTCAATGGAATAATATATTAATAGGAACTAATTGTGCTCGGTGGGTGTGTGGTGTGTGTGTGTGTGTGTGTGTGTGTGTGTGTGTGTGTGTGTGTGATCAATGCAGGAGCGCTCCTCCGGAGAAATGGCAGAAGTTGGACCACTTCAGAGATTACCGGAATGGAAACATGCCAGAGAGTACCAGCTCGGGGAATGAACGGTACTGTTCAACTGGTACAACAGGTGAGTACTGCACACTCCAAATGTTGCTGTACGATTGTACTGGAATGTAGTCTTGCATTGCCAGAACCTCTCGTCAGCACTGTGGCTAGTCCACACAGATTCTGGAAAGGAGAAAAACGTGCTCTGGTTTATTGGCATTCTTTAAACAATCCCAATCTCACAGGTGGTGCTAAGCGCCGGATGGAACAACGGTGCCGCTGCAAAATAGTCTCAGGAAGGATGTTGTTTTGGTGGTATTCTTCAACAGTACATTCAAGAGTAGTTTAGTTGTCAACAGAACACTCCGATTGGACAGATAGTCTAGCTAGCGGTCTGGATTTACCCCGCAGAGATCTGAGGACAGGAACCAGAGTCCTCAGATTGGACAGATCGTCGCTAGCTGTCTGGATTTACCCTGCAGAGATCTGAGGACGGTAACCATAAGTCCTCAGATTGGACAGATTAGTCTAGCTAGCTGTCTGGGATTACCCTGAGAGATCTGAGACCAGGTAAACCATAGTCCTCAGATTGGACAGATAGTCTAGTAGCGGTCTGGATATTACCCGCAGAGATCTGAAGACCAGTAACCATAGTCCTCAGATTGGACAGATCGTTAGCTAGCTGTTCGGTTACCCTCCAGAGACCTGAGGACAGGTAACCATAGTCTCCAGATTGGAGACAGATAGTCTAGCTAGTGTCTGGATTTACCTGCAGAGGTCGAGGGACCATGTAACCATAGTCCTCAGATTGGACAGATAGTCTAGTAGCGTTCTGGGGTTACACCGCAGAGATCTGAGGACCAGGTAACCATAGTTCAGATTGGACAGATAGTCTAGCTAGCTGTCTGGATTTACCCTGCAGAGAAAAAACAACAACATTTGTATACATTCACTGACCAAAGTTATTATGCTAAATCAAATTAAATTAAAAGTTGTGTTGATTAAAACAACCACCAGTCCCACAAAGACTATGTCTCATAGACTCTCACTATCTAGTATACCCACTAGACGTGTTGTGGTGTCTGTTTGTCTGTATGTGTAAAACCCTGCCCTCTGCCTGAGTTTTCTTTTTCTGTGTGGCGGGACGTTTTGGGCTCGACCCTCACATTAAAAAAGTGAAACCAGGTTGTCAGACATAAGCCACAATCCAAGGGGACATACACACCCAGCGCCGCACAACGCCAAGTCAACAGCAACCACCCAAAGCTTGTTCTGCAACAAGACCGAATCTTCGGTGATATCCTGCTGTTAAGCACCGTTAAGCGGGTGGGGGGGCTTCAAAACCACACCGAGAACTCCTCCTCCTTACCTTTAGGTGTATCTAAGAGTTCAGGTTTGCCTGTAAATTCCCCCTTATCCATATTTGCACCAAAGTGATCCCTTCTTAAAGCAGTTTCAAAATTCTACAATGCTGTTCTGTGAAAAGAAACATTTAAAGTAGAGTCTGGGTAGTCAGATATGTGAGTACTTCCAAAGTTAGTAAGAACTTCTCTCTCTGTGCCCCAAAGGATATTGAGCCACGGCAGAGGGAGGTGTAATACAAAGGGATGTTTTGTTCTGTAATTTCTATCCAGTTCTGACTGCTGATGCCAATAATAGCTTCCTTTAACTTTGGAATGTTATGGAGCAAAAAAGAGTGATTGTGGATTTTTTTTTTTTCATTATCCATTACAATGAAACTGCAGTAGATGGGGACTTGTGTTCAGTATTGACAGGAGAAACAATTACAGCACAAAAACTTTGTGTGTGTGTTGTGTGTGTGTGTGTGTGTGTGTGTGTGTGTGTGTGTGTGTGTGGTGTGTGTGTGTGGGTGTGTGTGTGTGTGTGTGTGTGTGTTGTGTGTGTGTGTGTGGCGCGCGTTGTGTGGTGTGGGCGCGGTGTGTGTCCCTCATCCTTGAACACATAGAACATCCTGAGCCACATTCTTATTCAATGTAGAAACAGTAATACATAAGACAGACAAATGGTGCTGGAAAAATGAAGAATTATGAATAGAACAGGTGCTTATATATACATATATTTAAATGTTTAAATTATGTGTTTAAGACAATTTTAAATATATAGTGGTAATGTTTTGAAGGTGGATGTTGGTCACACAATGTAGTGTTTTTTTCTTGAAACTCTCAACTTATTCATGTTTGAAGACACAGAGTAATTTAATATAGCCAATGTGGTATGAGCAGACAAGTATGTTAATCAAATAGTAATGAAGATATTTACATTTTTTTTATTTTAGAATGATTAGGAGACCCATAGTGCTCCCTCTGACCTCTCTTGCTCTCTCACACTGCCCTTGCTGCTTTCTTCTTAGAAAAAACTGCATACTGGCGATGGAAATGGGGCTGGGAAAAGCCATCCAGTCCATACCCTTTCTGTACGAGTATCTCAGCAGGGGATCCGCGGGCCTTCCTCATCATCGCCCCCCTGTCCACCTCACCAACTGGGAGAGGGAGTATTTCGCAAGTGACGACAATGAACTCATGTGTACCACGGCTCGCAGTCAGCGGACGAGGATCCGCAGTACGAGATGTTTACAGAGACCCAAGGTAATTCTTTTCTGATCTTCTGGAAGAACAGTTCCGTAGTTAGCTAAAACTACTGATAAACGGTTGAAACATGAAAACACTCACATTTGTAGTAGTAGGCTTGCTGACCAAACCAACCTAAATGTGTCCAGTCTTTGTGTACACAAAAAATAAACAATATCCACTTTACCTAATAAAATAGTGTTGGAACCAATACTGTTTGCACTGCTTGTTCGACTTTGGCATTCTGCAGATATCCTAGGGGAATGTTGGTCATGCCTGGTGGAATCCCATTCAGAGGTGTTTAAGGAGGCATTGAAAGTTTTAACAGTTAAGATTACCAGAGTGAGGCGTGACATGCAACGCAGCTGTATGATATCCATCCCAGAACCTGACCATTTAAATGTTCCTTCCTTAGGGTAACACTATCCCAGGTGTGCTGAATTCCACGGGGTGATCACCACCTTCGAGATGATCATGGCTGACTCTCCGGAGCTGAAGAAGCTGCACTGGCGTGCGTGGTGATCGACGAAGCAAGCGCATCGCCTGAAAAACAGGAACTGCAAACTGCTGGAGGAGGACTCAAACTCATGAACTGGTTGTGGTGTGTGTGTGGTGTGTGTGTGTGTGTGTGTGTGTGTGCGTGGGCGCGCGCGCGCGTGTGTGTGCGCGTGCGCGGTTGTGCGTGCGAAATGTCAAGTTGTTGAGTCATTTAACGTCTACCTAAACACCTCAGATGATTAACACTTTTGACCAAGCACATTGTGTCAGAGTAGTTTTCAGAAGGTATAATGTATGCAATCCACTGCTTCCTCTACTATATAAAACACAAATTTGCAGGCCCCTGTGGTGTGTGGTGTGTGTGGGGTGTGTGTGTGTGTGTGTGGTGTGTGTTGTGTGGTGTGTGTGTTTGTGGTGTGTGTTCTGTGTGTGTGTGTGTCTTGTGTGTGTGTGTCTGTGGTGTTCTTGTGTCTGTGTGGTGTGTGAGAATAGATTAAACAGTACTTTTTTAGTTTGGCATGCGCTGTAGGAATTAGCTAATTGTTGTTGTGGTCCCATGTTTCTAACAGGAACACAAAGGTTCTGCTGACAGGGACCCCTTTGCAGAGAATCAGTGAGGTGGTTTCAGCCTGTTGAATTTCGGAAACCTGCAGTTTCCTTCTTCCGAGAAGCACCTTCTGGAAGAATTCGGGAGACTCAAACAACAGATGAACAGGTTATGTTGTGAGAAGCAGCTACAGGAAGAGTGGTGGTGTTTGTAGAGAATGCATCCGAC
>NC_045736.1:32839584-32855668 GCF_008692095.1 Etheostoma spectabile | reverse complement strand
AGTGTGACGACCGCAGAAAAAAGGGGATCGATTCGGGCTACCTGAGCTGCTAATTACTCATCCAACGTCTCTCCCCCCAGAGATCCTGGCGCAGCGCCCGTGGAGAAGAAGAAGAGGGAAAGAGGAAGAAACCAGGTAGCTGGCTGTCAGCGAGGGGGCGGAGAGGACGACATACTCAATGCAAGCCTCTCAACATGGAGGACTTAGGTACTTCAGCCAAGACCCCTGGATAACGCGGTGACGTGCACGGAAGACTCCGAACCACAGTGGCTTAATAGAAAAGGGCGTGATAGACTAGTGGATTTGTCAGTTTAAGTGGTATTTTGAGCGTCTGTTTGGAAATTTTATAACGTCGACAAAATTAATTTGTATTATCAGGGTTTATCCTGGCGCAGTAAGTGGGCTTTTGGGTGGGGGGGGTAAACTACACACAGCATTCATCATGATTGGTCCAATTAACCGATTAAAGGCAGAATCTCTTACACCTTATTTGTCAAGAGTTCTGCCTTTGTATGTTTCTGACCTTAATTTCTAATGTTATAATGCTTGAGTACATATTTTGCAACCCAAATTAACAAAACTGGTTAAAAACAGTATATTAAATTTAACAAAAGCACATCACGGGGGGGTCTGGTACAGCCACGATCTGCGGGATAACCTGAGATTAGCTCTCTATTATAGATGAGATTCTGCTTGTTCAACACATTTAGAAACGGATTTTGAATTGCTATTTTATTTCAATTTATCAGGAAAACCCAGTCTATTTTTATAAAAATTACATTATTAATCTAAAATAAAATTTTTGAAATAATAACCCTGCTCTTTACTCTGCTGTTGACGAATTTATTAATTTGCAGAGATGATCCATTGGTTCGTCGGAGAGTAATCATATTTAAAAGGACAGACACATTTGTGACTGAAAAAGGCAGTACGCAATCACACTGAGGTCCCACCTCTTAATGACGGACTGTTCAAAGTTTACCCAGCCAACTGCGCTTTCAGTAAGCTGCAAATGTTCCCGTTTGTTATTATATGGTCAGGATGTGTCTCAGCACGCGTTTAACATGAAGAGGAGAAGAGCATGAGCATGTCAGTTGCCAATGGCTCGAACACCAAAACTCAAAGGGGAGCCGGGCCTTGCCTGCTGAGCCCAAGTCGGTGCGCTGAAATACATGAAAGGGTTGTAAGGGGAATGCTTCTGGCCTGTCTTGTGGCGAGTAGAAACCTCCTCTTTAACGAACAGCGAGGGGGGAGGTTGTGGGAATGCAGTCTGTGAAATTGGAAAGTACATTCTTGCTAGAAGCGTGGAAAGGTTGTTCCTGTCTACAGATATCCAGTATCATAAATTATTGACAACTAATTTACCTTTTCTTATAGGGCGTATTTTGCATAGTGGTAGTTAATATATGATTAATTACTCGATTAATCGATTAGTTGTTTTGGTCTATGTAAATGTCAGAAAAAGATGAAAAATTGTTTCTTCCTGACTTCCTTTATCCCGTTGGCATCCTTACTCCCCTAGTCCGTCTTCCTCTTCTACTTCTCTCTATTATACCAGTCTTTTCCTCCTGCTCCTTAGAAGGCGGGGCGTTCGGGCTGACGTACAGTCAAGAGGTAGGAAGTACCACACGAGGATTTGGAATTCAAGGTGGTCGACGATGACGGGGAGACGATCGCAGTTTGGGAGCGGGGCGCATCTCGGCACTCAACGCTCACCGCGCTGGCGTGGCGCGACGCAGGTAAGGAAGGAGGCATATGGGGTTTTCTGATCATTAAACCACTTAAAACCAATTCTGGTACAACCCTATAGAAAATTGTGAAGTGGAATCAGCAGAATCTGGCACTTTATAATGTATCACATATGGAGTAGGTGTGTCGCCTATGATAGTGTCGGGCGAGGGAGTTCTGTCTGCCAGATCTTCAACAGAACTGCGATGTTATACATGTCTGAAACAAGCCAGCCCAAATTCCTCACTTTCCATCTCCGGTGACAGCAGAAAATCTTCTGTTTATTAATAGTGTCACGGGAATTGCAGCGGACGGAGATATTAGCTGACCTAGTGAGAAGAGCCTAAGGGAGCTTGTCCCTACAGCTCTGTGGACTCGTTTGTTTCAGGGTTGAAGGTGCATTTTCATTGGTTTGCTATGCGTTCACACTCCGCATTGAGGGCACAAACATGGTAGAAAAGTGTACACAAGGTGGAAACGGTGTCTGGGAAAGAACATCAGCACTCCCTGCACACCTAGAGGAGAAACAAACCACCAAATTAAAGCACGTAACGTCTTGAGATTTCTGTTTTGTTGTTTGGTTTGCTTCCTATGTTTGGCTCGGATCGCTTCTCACCTAAACGTGAATCTAGAGCACTTTAATATCCGAAACCAAGACCAATCCAAGCGGAGCAGAGTTCAGTTGTTTGGTCCCATGAAAGTTCAAATGAGCTTCACCTGCCCCAAACAGCCAGACTATCCCACAAAACGCTCCAGGGTTCGCTTTAAAACAGAAACCACCGCTCAGTGTGAACGCATGGTAGAAAGGTTTGATTTTCTTTCATTACACGATGCTGTGTGATCACTACTCCGTGAACCTTCATCCTTTTAGGCAGTAAGTTTCTCCTCGCTCGCACTCTCTCTCTCTCTCTCTCTTCCCCCCCCTCAGGAACCACCTGAAGATGAGGCCAACATCATTGAGAAAATTCTGTCTGTCAAAACAGTGAAGACAAGAGTAGAGAGAGAAATAAAATACACACACCACGTATTGTTGTTTTTGCCCCCTCATTTAAAATCTACTCGCGCTTCTTTTTACACGCTCTATCTCATACATTTATTTCTATTCTCTAATCTCCCCTCTTTCTCTCCTTCCCTCCCTTCTCATCCCTCCCCACCCCAGACTTTATCTTCAGAGGACCAAGCCGACGGAGACCGGACGTTTTTATGTCAAGTACAGAAATTTGTGAGTTCTTCATTATTCTTTATCCGCCGTATAAATACTTTTTGTCATTTGAACTTATTTTTACTCCCATGAGGCTGTGTATTTTTGTTTATATTGTATACGAGTGCGGCTTTGTGTACTGTGCACTGGTAATGTGATATCTGAATCATACTTTTAATACTGACGACATGTTCGTATCTTCTATGCCATAACCTTATTCGTCTAGACGTGGAGAAAAATGCTCATCACGTAAACACAATTTTGTCTCTACTAAGAGTAAATCAGCGTCATTGAGCGCATTAAGTATGCTGACTGTTTCTACCAAGGTCTCTAATAAGGTGCTGATTGGTTGTTGGCGTTCACAGTCGCAGAGGCAGGCAGGAGTGAAAGAAGTTCGAATGTAACTACGGTTCTATAATCCTAGCTTCTGGCCAAAGGCCATAACCATAGAAGACGAAAAGAACTGCAAGGAGTGCTTCTCTAGACGATCACTGAGCCAACTGATTACCGACGCTTACACATCAAGGCAATGTCTAAAAGAATACTGGGGACATTAGTCCTGGTTGCCCAACGCACACTTGCAGCCTCAAAGGTGGTTAAAAAGTCGCCTACATGATTATCTCTTTCAGACTACTACGTAGTTCTAGGACAAGTCCACTTCTAAACAGTTTCTAAGTACGTCTCCCCAAAAAAGCTTTCGTCATTTGCACTCACCTGGGCCAAGTGGCCATATTAACTGACCTTGTTGTTCTTAATACACACGCCATCTAACACACCTATGACGAAAGAAGTAAGAGCTGAAAGAGTTCAGCAACTGTGGCCAGAGGAACTTAATAATCCTCAAATTAGTCCAGTGTGAACACCGAGAAAAAAAGGTTCTAGGAAGTTATGGTAGGAACTGCAAAAATCCCTCCAGTCGGAAAGGGGCTGTAGATGAAGGATTAAGGAGTGTCTTTGTGACGAGGCTGGGTATCGTCCAATGATTTCCTGATCCATTTGCGATTCAAAAATCATTGTGTTAAGGACACTTCAGTTCCAATACCGTTAAGCTTGGATCTAGAATTGATTTCTCGAGAACTTCTGCTGTAAGTTCTACAAGCAGAAGCAGCCGTCAATATTGTTTCATTAAGCACCCCACGGATAAGTCACTGACCCCCACAAAGTTTGTACTTTAAACTTCTTCCTCATGAATCCATGGTGAAAAGCATTGTTCCTGGATTTATTTATCCATATCGATCATACTCAAACATGTATTAATCCATATACACACTCCAACAAGATCATTTTTAATTGAGAATCGATTGTGGTAACACAGGTCTAGTCTGACTTTGGTTAGCTATTTAATAAGATAGTTTTTTATGCATTGTTCTCCCAGCGTAAATTTGACTTGCACACGGTGGCTGTGTGTTGATCAAGGTCTATTCCCAGCGAGGGAGCTGAGTGGTGCCTAGCGCTCTCTCCCAGCTCAGTCGCCTTAGCTCTCTGGAGACTCTGTTTGTTCCAGCTCTCTGTATCTTTAGAACAGTATACCATCATTAATATGATCGCGAGTCATTCTCAGGGCCGAGCAATAAAACATGGTGAGTTGAATCCCACTGGAAGGATGCCAACGCTTTACCTTGCCATGACTTTATTTACGAATGATGTATTCATTTACCAATTATAAAGTTACAGAAAATTTGCCCCAAGTATACTATTTGTACTGTGGAAAAATCAGTATTTATACATAGGGTCAAAGTTGGGTAACATTAGAATTCCACTGCACTCATCTGTAGCAGAATACCAGCTGGGGCCGGTCTGACATGCAGAGACCTCAGGGCCACGACTGAGAACGATCCATCTCACTGTTTTTGAGCCGCGTTCTTGGGACAACAAGGAGTAGTGGTCAGCTGACCTTAACGACCTATAGAGAAGAGTGCGTCAGTAGTTCAGCGATATTAGTGGGGTGACCAGAAAGAACTTTAAAACAACCAAAAGAATCTTAAAATTGATTCTAAAGCAAACCGGAGCAATGAAGGGGAGGCAAGGACACGAGTAATGTGATCTCGTTTGGCAAGGACAGGTTAATAGGATGCTCGTTTGCGAGTTCCGTAAGGAGTCAAACGCAGCAGTTTGAAAACCTTTGTAATCTGGCAGTAGGAGGCCTGGTTAACACCTACACATATAAACGTCGTACAACGTAATTCCAAGCGAGTTGAAATAAAGCATTTAAACTCTCTCAAAATCAGTGAAAAATATATGGCTTCAGTTTGTAAGCAGCTGAGTTGAAAGAACTAGATTTACAACAGAATTGGATCGCTTTTCAATAGTTGACTCAATATCTCAGTATCCATCTACCCCAAGGGTTTGTCTCCATGGACTTGCGTTAGGGTGTCAGGGTACCCAGGTCCAGGTTGGGAGGGAGAGCAATACTGGTTATAATATCCGTGCTACAAATGGAAGCTGATGTGATGCTTCTTAAGATGGAACCAAGGGGAAACAAAACCAGAGAGAAAGATTGGCGCCAAAATAGAACCCTGAGGAACCTCCACGTAGTGGCGCACCAAAACTAACTTTGAACACTCTCTCTAAGAAATGATCTATACCACTCTAGTGCAGTGCCTTTAATCCCACACTGTGCTCAGGACCAGAGTAAGAACACTGTTGTCAACAGTGTGAACGCTGCGTGTGAGGTCTAAAACAATAGTATTGCTGAATCTCCAGGACTCTGTTGAGCTTAAAAAGATCATAAAAACTTTATAAGTGCGACTCTATGCAAGAGATGCCTTCTTTAAATCTCGAGCATTAAAGGCAGTTAGAGACGGAAGATTGTTGGAGTTAGGTGTCCAGATTTGTTTTTTGCTGAGGGCTGCCCACGTGCCCTTTAATCGAGTGGCCAATGACCAGAAGAAGCATACTGTTAATAATTGCTTGGATGTTTGGTCCAATAGAGGGCCACAACTCTTAAAAAGACACGGTGGTACAATATCCATAGTACAAATGAGGGTTTAAATGGGTAACGATATCAGTTACGCCGAGAGGGAGACAGGCTCAGACCTAACGATCTGCGCACCCCACTGGAAATGGAAGGTCAAAGGCTGGAAGTGGAAAGCTCACTCTAATGGTGGTAATCTTTCCACAAAGAAGTGGAGATCTTTCACAGGCCACAGAAGACTCTTCCTGCTTTGTGGGTTGGGGGGTTGAAGGCCAGAGTTGAGTGGCATTAAAGAACGTGAGGTTATGGACGTTTAGCTTTTCAGTGTTAACAGGTTCTCTGGAATTAGCCAGCTATCTTCAGGGTAGTGTAAAATACCTGCAGTTTGTTTTTCCACTGGCGCTCAGTTTCCTTCACCTTTGCCTAGCAGCTCCAGTTAAGCATTTACCCTGGGTTCAGAATTCAGTTTGGGAACGCCTGGGTTTAAGTGGTGCAATTATGTCGGGAATATTTCTACAGGTAGATGAAAAAGAGGACAACTCATCTGTCCCTAGCAAGCGAGGGCCCTATGGTCTTCATACATCATTGAACGTTTTGGGGAATTGGGCCGCTGTGGCAGGTTTTAATCACCTGAGACGAGGCGGAGCAGTTGGTTAACAGTACTTAATGCTGGGAAGAGAATGTAATAAAAACCGGTGCATGGTCAAAAATACAGCTTTGTGCTGTTCGATATTAAATAGGCCAGCTGTGTAACAAAAGAAGATCTAAAGTGTGGCCGTGGACTGTGTCGGGAACTTTACAAATGTGTAAGGTTAAAAGCAACTAGCTAGATTTGTGATGTGACAATGAAATCAGATTAGTAAACAGAATGGGCCTTCGGAACATTGCGGATGCGGTCTGCTGGTAATGGCATTGTGGATATTGCATCACAGAGCACCCCCACCCACCCAGGTCACGTTCTGTGTATTCTGTCGTGGTCTTGACATTGTAAGTGCCCCAAAATCCTTGGATTGGTGAGCTTAACAGTGCATTAGCATGCAAGGTTGATGGCAGTTAATAACTGCATGGTGCAGTACTGTACATGAACACTGCATTGACATTTATATTTGTCCATTTATAGATTGGGTTTATGATGAAATCATGCATGTTACACTGTAGACCATAGTAACAGTTGTTGGGCTTTGTTTCCCATCGACTCATGATTAAGGAACATGGTTGTCATACTGTACACCAGCGAGCGAGACGTCCTCCTTCTTTCCTGTTTCGTAAGGTTCAGTGGTGTGGTGCATCAGTCTGTCTGATGCGGTGGAGGACAAGTTGGGGTCTTCATAGTTTTTATTATTTAGTTATTTACTTAAAAGGACCAGCACATCAATTGACATATTTTGTTTTCACTCAATGGTAAATGTGCCAGAGAGGAAAAGCTAAGTTTCATTTGTGTCCCTTGGGCAGATGAACACATATCATATTACTTTAATAAAATAATGCAATTAAGATTAAAAAACAAAGAATAAAGAAGAAGAGAAAAGAGAGGGGGCAAAAAAAAATGAAGTGAAAAAATACACATACAAAGAAGGATGCGGTAAAGAGCTATTGATGATTGCAGATTTTTTAATCCATCTCTTGATGGGTTTAGACAGATAGCTAGCGCTTCCCTGAGTCCAAGGAAGGCAGTTCCAATAACTGGCCAACTTACTACGTCTGTACTGTCACCACAGGTCCCTGGTGCACTGCCCTGCTGCTGCTGTCACTAGGGGTGGAGGTTCAACCCATGTAATATTTTGAAAAATGAGGGCAGGCCATCTAGATAATGGACAACACTCCAAATGAAACAAGTTGAATTTGATAGTAATATGGCATGGGGAAAGCTATAAGATGTTTTGATCTAGTGTTTTAAAGTTAGCCTTATAAAGGGTTTCTATGGTGAGGGTGTGGGGTCAGACTCAGTGGTGAGTGAAATCGAAAGGCAGAGGACGACAGATCTGAACCGAGCCAAAGTATTGTCAGGAAATAACAATGCCGATACATATAATCTGCGGTCTGTCCCGCCCAGTGTCTCGCGCCGTTGCGTTCTCATCATATATACTTTTTTAGATTACCAAATGCACACTCAGGAGCTTTTTATGTATTCATTTATTTTTAAATGTATTTTTTATAATTCATTCTATGATTTTGAGAAGAGGTAAATCAACACTGAGTTTATGAGAGACTCACCCCTCCATGACAATGTGATTGTCAGTTATCCCACCTGGGGCGAGAATAGTTGAGCAGAAGGGACTTAACACCATTGTGTGTTCATGACTTGAAATACGCTGTATTGTATATTGAATATTATGTCCAGAGGACCGAAACGGAAGTTTTCTTTATAAATTGGTGATGCCTTGGCAGCAAGAGCCAGCGAGCAGGATTTTTCTTTCTTCAGTCTTTGTTTTTTGTCCGCACCAGCACAGAACAATTGTTTGGATGTGACTGATTTTTCCTTTTTAAAAATAATTATTCTCTCACAATGCCATTTTAAAATGTTTTTGTGTAAATTTACATCAGCATTAAAGTTGCTATCACCACCATGCCTGCTCATTGTTTCCTTGGTTGCCCATTCTGTGAAAGAAGGAGAGTACTAGCCAATCGAGGCGGGGGGGGGGGGGTGTCTTTGCAAATGCAGATGGGAAAAATGAATAACCAGCGTCCAGCCTGTGCTCCTGCCAGGTGGCTGTGAAGAGCTCTGTTGGCAGGTGGATGGTTACATTTGGCTGACCCTGTTCTACGCACCTGGTGATTAAATCATGCAGAACCTGGGCTAAACCCGGTGTTGATGCAGAAATGACGGACATGGATTAGTTGCATCCCTTACTTACTGTATGAGGATCGGTTGAGAGCAGCAGTCATTGTACAAGTACAAACTACTTTGTAGTACCTGATAGATGCCTATTTTACCAGAAAATGACTTTAGAGTTAAAGAGTCCCCTTCATGCTCATTTATGCTTCATTTTCAGGTTCATAATTGTATTAGTAGGTGCGGACGATGTCAACGTATCATTACTGACGTAATGGTAAAAAATACAAAATAATTTCGTTGAGCGTCACGTTTAAAAGCAACATTTTGCAACCTGTTCAATCGATTGTTATGTTAAAGTGTCTGTAGCTTCCAGCGCAGGACGGACGAGCTGTACAGAAGTGGTAAAGTTGGTTTTATAGAGAAGGTCAAGCTGCATAATAGAGTTTTCAAATGTGTTGATATCCAGTCCCATATAAAACCAAATCAACCAAGGCTGTCACAGCGAGTCTGCTGCGGTTGGCGGCCCTGATCCCGGCAAGGACTGGAGCGACTGAGCTGCCCTGTGAGGGAGGAAGAGGAGGCTGCAGATTCAGAGGCAGAGAGTGACAGAGGAGGAAGAGGCCCAGTTGTAAGGCCATTTATTAATATAAAATACAAGAAATATAGTGGTGGTGTGGCGGCGCAGTGGATATGACACAGCCTTTAGTGTGGGAGATATCTGGTTCAACCAAACAGTTGACTGCCCAAACAGTGCCGTGTTAAACATTTTTAATAAATAGAGATTGAACCTTATAGAATTTGTTTTGTGGAAATTGTTTAATTGAGCAATGGGAAATAATCGCTAGTGAAAAATGAATTGTTAGATTAGTCGCATAATCGAAAATATAATTGTTTGGGAAAGCCCTAGTATTTAGAGGCTGTACCAGAATAGGTTTACATGGTACATTTTGAAAAAACACTATTTTTGTATATTTTCTCTTTAACCTATGTGTGAGCTCTTGTTGTAGCTACTGAGTGGGCATCACACTTCATCATATCTTGTGGAGTTGCCAGCTCAGTAGCTACGTAAGGACATTACAGCCAGTCAGAGCAGAGTATGAGGCCCTGACAGACTAGGTGGATACTAGCCAGTCAGAAGCAGAGATGAGGGTCCTGACAGTACCTAGGTAAGGACTACTAGCCAGTCAGAAGCAGAGTATGAGGGTCCTGACAGTACCTAGGTAAGGACTACTAGCCAGTCAAAGCAGAGTATGAGGGCCTGACAGTACCGGTAAGGAATACTAGCCGTCCAGAAGCAGAGTATGAGGGTCTGACAGTGACCTAGTAGAGACTACTAGCCAGTCAGAAGCAGAGTATGAGGGCCCTGACTAGTACCTAGGTAAGGACTACCAGCAGTCAGGAGCAGCGGGTTGAGGCCCTGACAGTACCTAGTAAGGACTACATAGCCGTCAGAAGCAGAGTATGAGGGCCCTGACAGTACCTAGGTAAGGACTACTAGCCAGTCAGAAGCAGAGTATGGGGCCCTGACAGTACCTAGGTAAGTAATACTAGCCAGTCAGAAGCCAGAGTATGAGGGACCCTGAAGTACCTAGGTAGGACTATATAGCCAGTCAGAAGCAGAGAATGAGGCCCCTGACAGTACCTAGGAAGGACTACTAGCCAGTCAGAAGCAGAGTATGAGGCCCTGACAGTACCTAGTAAGGACTACTAGCCAGTCAGAAGCAGAGTATGAGGCACCTGACAGTACTAGGTAAGGACTACTAGCAGTCAGAAGCAGAGTATAGCCCTGACAGTACCTAGGTAGGATTGCAGTCTGTTATATGGCAATAATCTGCGTTATTTGCTTCTTCCTTTCTTCTTTAGTTTGGCGCTTGGCAACAGACAGACATACATCACCAACTGGAGTGGAGTGTGCATTACCTCTTATCTAGGAGCGTGATTGACAAACTGCTTTTTTGCAGTCAGACTAATTTTTCCTGTTGTTACTTTGTAATAACGAGTTATGAAGCTGTCAGGGAATGTTCGAGTGAAAGTAAAGATTTTATTTAGAAATGTAGCAGAGTAGTCAAAGTTTACAGAATATAATAGACCAAGTCAAGTACAGATAAATGAAACTTATTTAGAACAGTAGCAAAGATTTTGTACTTCATTCTTATTTACAACAGTGGAAGTCCTGAGCGATTATTGTTTTGATGGGTTTTTAATTGTAATAATGACTTTTTTATCATTCTTTATACATACAGACAGACAAACAAAATACGTATGTTTCACTAAGTGGAAGCTGTGGATGTCTTTTGTGGTTTGTGTTTTTTAGTTCTACCTACACTGCAAGTGGGCCATCTGGAAAGAGCTGGAGAAAGATCCCAGAACCACCAGAAGATCAAACGCTTCAGGACCAGCAGGCCCAGATGAAACACCTGTTCACCGAGGTAAAGGCTAACCTCTTTGCTGTTTACTGTCCATCCAATGTAGGTCGGGTCGAAGCCCAATCTCCTCATTTTGAGTATGCGGGCTGGATTTGTAATTAATAATCTAGCAGAGCTATTAAGCTGTTAGGAAAATGCTAATAGATGGGACATGCGGCTAATAAATCACAACGGTCATCCGGTGTGCTGCTTGCAAGTGTTTAAAGTGCTGTAAAGGGCAACAGGTTAACTCTAACATGCTGTTACCAAGGCAACACCTTGGAATTGAAGCATAATGTGGCCTTTACTACATAATTTATGGAAGGGTCCCTTATCAGAGTGCATGTTTACCTCTATCAAAGCCAAGATAAGTTCATTTATGTGATTAAATCAACAGTTGTTTACAGTTGGTACTACATGGGGGGGGGGGGGGGGATAAAAAACAGCGGGGGCGTCCTATCTTTGAGACTGATTTACTGTACGTCTTATGGTCCAGCCCTGGCGGCCCCCCCACTCTGACATCTCTCCATTAGTGCAGTATAGGACTGAGCATGTGTGTGATGAACACATAATTAAATAACACAATAACATTATAAACACGGCTTCCTCTGTTTTATGTTTCTTTATCAAAGTGATCCTGCCCGATAATAATACAGTAACTTTCTCTCTCCCTCTCTCTTTGTTCCTTTTTCTAGCCTGATGAGGACTTATTCAACCCAGGACATAACGAGGGTGGACGAGTGCTGGAGGTGGCCGTTACCACGGATACCAGAGACGGGAGAGGTAGCAACACATATAACACAGACGCTGTCTCACAGCCCGTTCGTCTACTCTGAACGGTTTTATGAAGTCCTCAGCGTCGGGGGGGGGGGGACTCTGACTGGGCATTCACACCAACAGAAGGGATCCAGGGATTTTATGTTGGGTGGTGTGGCGGGGGGGTGTCAATGAAGGCCCATTCATGGGACGTCCGTGTTACAACAAAGAACACAGAGACCTTATATTTTTATATACAGTTTTCGTCAGATAAATGTTGAAGTTTCCGACCCACTTGAAGGCAGCTTATTTCACAGGGAGAGAGAGGGAGACTAGAGGAGGGCTTGTTGTCAGCTATTCACAAACTCGGGCAGTTCACCCACAAAGGGTTTAAAACGTTCATGGGGTGGCAGAGATAGAGGCCAGTGTACGGTTTCGTTGTCTTCCGTGACATCGGGGAAACCCAACCCTCACCACACACACAGACAGGTACACTATTCATGGCCACCGCAGTGTGACGTGGGGTTGCATGTTCCATAAGTTGAGTCGGGTTCCAAATTTTCGCCGTAGACCCGCTGGCGTCTTTTAGACTGCCCCCCCCCCCCCGCGCGGCAAACCCCGCTGCAGTCTCAATGCTCTACCCCCATTCAAAATGAATGGAAGGACCTGTGATTTTGCCAGACCGTTGGACGACCCACCCCAGCAACCTTAACATATTCTGCGATATATTGCAATTTATAAATTATTTTTTCCAACTTCAAATTTTTCCCAATTTCAAAGTTTTTTTGAGAGGTGCACGCCGTAGGGTCGGTATCTCCACGTACCATAGATTTAATGCAGAAGCATAAATCATGCTTTAGTCCTGTGGCACTCACCCACCCACCCAGCCACCATGTGTTTTGTGTGTTGTTGCAGGAGGTGACCCATTACCTGGTTAAGTGGTGCAGTCTGTCCTACGAGGAGGCCACATGGGAGTTGCAGGAGGACCTGGACCCGGAGAAGATCAAAGAGTTTGAGGGCATCCAGAAACTGCCACCGGACCTCAGACACATGGTGAGGACAAATCCTATAGTAGTTGAGTACAAAGGAGAAGAGGATTAAAACTGTAGGTTGATCCAGCATTGAATACAATCCGAACGTGAATAGGACACAGGTTAGGTTTCAGAGACACATTTCAGATTCTTGTTGAGCTTGAAAAAAAGCTTGTGATTCTTGTTTTAAGTGCAATATAAATGTAAATATTTAATTATAATCAATCAGCACACTTAAAGGTCCTATGTCATAGTGGCCTTAGTGGTCCCCTAATACTGTATCTGAAGCCTCTTTTATATTAACATAGTGGTCCCTAATCCTGTATCTGAAGCCTGTTATATAACTCTTAGTGGTCCCTAATACTGTATCTGAAGTATACTTTTATATAGACTTAGTGGGTCCCTATCACTGTATATGAAGTTCTTTTATTAGACACTTAGTGGTCCTAATACTGTATTGAAAGTCTCTTTATTATAGACCTTAGTGGTCCTAACTGTATCTGAAGTCTCTTTTATAGAACCTTAGTGTCCTAATTACTGTATCTTGAAGTCTGCTTTTATATAGACTTAGGGTCCCTAATAATGTATCTGAAGTTTTTACAGATTTCTCCTTTGTGCTAGAATTACAGCCACAGGGCGTAAAGTATTCTGGCAAAGTGCCAGATTTCTGGGATATGACTATTTTAGAAAAATTAATATAATTAAAAAGTCCACATGGGATTGTTTTTGATGGCTGGGTCTAACCAATCATTGCACTTACACTACTAGAAACAGTTTAGCCCATCAGATGCAAAGTAGAAGGGTCCGTGCCAAAAAGCAAGAGTGCGGGTGTGTGTGGTGTGTGTGTGTGGTGTTGTTGTGTGGGGTGTGTGGGGGGGTGTGTGGGGGTGTGGTGTGTGTGTGTGTGTGGTGTGGGTGGGGGTGTGTGTGTTGTAACATGGGCTAAATATAACTTAAAAAATAAAAAAAATACGTAGTACAGCTGCATTTTGGAGCCTGGGTATGAAATGGGGGGGAAAGAGGCTAGACATAGACGGCTGTCACTAGAGCTTGTCCCAAAGCTTCGTTCCGTGACTCTGTCATAGGAGTACGTAACCCGGATGACGGCTACCGTGCGCCTTCGCTGACCGAATGTTTGTGATTAAAAACACAGTGTGTGCACGTTCATCGCAACACACGATTTGTCATTACCGATGGCCGCTGTGTAAAATGTATCTAAAGCCCAAACTGCCTTGACAAAGCTGTCTGACTGGAATCAGCATGGCCGTTATTTAAACATAACGTAACTTTGGAGTATGGTCGAATAGTCCCCAGTGAATATAGTGTTTTTTCTTGAAATGTCCACCCTTATTAACAATGCATGGTTACTGTGGCACTCAACCTCAGATATAACTTGATAACCAGTATACATCCATTATTCACCTGTTGGCTGGTTTAGGAGAAGAAGTAGTTTTGCCCTTTTCTTTTTGTCGTTTTCAGTCAGCGCGGAAGCTGCAGTACCATTTGCTTGGAGCAGATAACCTAACATTTGCCATGTGTATTGATTACTTATTTCTGTGAGTGGACTGACAACAACTGTGTCGGTTTTTGTGGCTCTGTTGCTGGAAAATGACTCCTTTATTCTTAATACCAGCCGCAAAGATCTAATTGGCTCGGTTGCTCGGGGAACAGCTGTCAAAGAGCTGAAAAGATATGGAGATGTGGGCGAGGATTGAGATGTCTGGAACCAGACTATCTTAGATAATCAATGAGCACATTCACGAGTGTTTGTGGGCAGGTGTAAGAAAAAGAGAAACCGCACAACACCACAACATCGTTGTGGCTTTATGTTTAATCTCCCTGTAGAACAGACAAACCTTATTTGCCCCATCTCCACTGCCACGCGCCCTCAGATTCACCATCTTGGCCTTGTTTTCTTCTCCCCTGCTAATGAGTGCAAACACAATCAGTGCTGGGAGGTTTTCTTTCTCCTCCAGCTCTGCTGCATCCCATCTGCTCCTGGGTTGGTTTTTGGAGGTGACACTGAGGTTTGGAAAACCCTCCCAATCAAATCCATGTCAACCTCAGTTTCAGTTCTGTGACCCACAATCCTCTACACATCTGGGCTTCACTGTTTCCCGTGGTCATTTGATCGGTACACAACAAAATGGCGATTGTTGTTAGTTGTCTTAGCGACAGTAACCATCAGTGGGGCCGTAAACTGTGTCGCAGCTCGCTGGGAGGAGAGCCGCTCGACACAGCTCGGCCGCTGGTCTCGGAGCGGCAGGGAGTGAGGAGGGACAGTAAGACCCAGCAGACCGCTTACGTCAGACCCAGCCCGCTGTTCAGCTCATTCTCTGGAACCGATGCAGCCTAAAAGCCCGGCGGAACCAGCGAGCCAGCCGGCCGATGCTAGCTGGTTCATGTTAGCTTGCTAACTCCGCCTTAACATTACCCCCTCACCACGTCTTTAAAAAAAACCCAGCTGAATAAAGCTGTCCCTCGTGTGGATGAAGCATGAAGTGGGCGCGTAGTTGCACAAATTCCGAGGTGTATGGCCACGCGCTGCCACAGTTTGAAAAGCCTTCGCGCTGGAAGCGACAGCCGTGGTGATGTCATTTTATGGCGCCGGGGACATCGCAGCTACCGTACACCTCGCTTTGGTGTAAGCAGAACAGAGAGGTCTGGGACTCCTGACCAGTCTCACCAAACATTTACTTTACAGGATGTTGAATACTTTAACGACTGCTTACATAACTCTCTCCACTCCTGAAAGAACCCTAAGCAAATGATTCTTGCTCTTTAGCGGCTATTGATGTCAAAACTAGTGTTCTCATATGAATATTTTATATTATGAAAGTGTGTTATGCCTCTGGGTTTATTTATGTATGTATTGTGCTGTCATTTTACTGGCCCATGAGTCCGTAATAAAGTCTTATTAAAGTCTCTGGCAGCAACACTCTGTTGCATTGCTGATTTTATTATTTTTCCTTTCCATCTCCGAAATAGCAAACCGAGTCCTTTCACATCTTTAAAAAAAAATCATTTCATTTATCTCCTTTCTGATTTATCTGGGGAACCAAATAGTTTTAATATTCTCTTATGTTTGTTGTGTGGAGGAAACCTATATTTAATGTTGGTTATCATAGTGTTTAAATAATTCAGCTTAAACCAGCCAGTCACATTTTGTTTGGTAATTATCAGTGAAATTAAAACGGTAAATGGTAAAATCACTTGTCAATGGAATAATAATATTAATAGGAACTAATGTCTCTGTGTGTGTGTGTGTGTGTG